>NC_037668.1:84675782-84906164 GCF_003255815.1 Theropithecus gelada
TATACCTGATGTAAATGACGAGTTGATGGGTGCAGCAGACCAACATGGCACAAGTATACATATGTAACAAACCTGCACGTTATGCACATGTACCCTACAACTTAAAGTATAATAATAATAAATAAATTTAAAAAAAAAAAGAATATTTTGAGGGAATTATTTGAAATCTGGGATAAAACTAAATAGGGATTTGGATCTCAGTAAAAATCATCAAGGCAAAAGTTAGCTTTGGCACGCACCTCCCAGGTTTCCTGGTTACTGCAGGCCTGTGGGTGATTTTCTTCATAAATCATTTCTGTGATACTTTTATGAATGTTTTAAAAAATTGATTCTTCACTTTGTTTTAGTCAAGAGAGTCATTCATATTGCCTAGTCCACCATATTTTTAGACACTGAAGTTTGATTTATCCTTTCATTCTACAAAATTAATTTGGGTTTCTCCTGTGTGCCCGATACTGTGTCAGGTTACAGAGATACAGAAAAAAATAGCAAATGGTCTGTGATTTCAAGGTGCCCACAGTGTGCCATGGGAGATAACACATAAATCATGAATTGTAATGTAAGGCATGGTATGATATTTTTCAAAATACAAATAAATGAAAAAGACTAATAGTTACTTAACATATGATCCAGAAACTTCATATGCATTGACAAATAGCCCTAGGAAATTAGTAGTAGTATCACCACTTGCACATGAAAGTAAGTAAATTTCCCAAAATCACAGGGTTAGTATAGAAATGCTTTATTCCAGGTCCTATTACTGTGGTCGTTCTGTTGTTATTAAAGTGTCAACTGAAAGGGTAGTAAAACCAGGAGTGCAAAAAGTGATATTGTTTGTGTCCCTGGATCCAACCATGACTAGACTTTGTGCTAGGTGAATCTCCTTTTCTTTTTGGTTTAACATAGTATGGTTTGATTACTGTTGCTTGCAATCAAAAGTCCTGACTAACATTCAGGTAAAATACAACCTGAATAAAGTCCACAAATGACTCCATAGTGTTATCATCAGTACATGTCAATGATGATGTGAGCCTAGACAACAGGAGCTAGTATATATAAAAAGAAAAGAATAAACATTTGCTGAGTACCTATCATATGACATACTGTCAGATTTGGTCCTCATAAAAGCCCTGTGAGGTCCATATTATGATGATCTCTTTTTGTAAATGAAGAAATTGAGTTGCAGGAATATATAATCCTTGCCACACAGCTTACTAAGTATTAGAGCTTAGGTTTGAACTCAAGACTTCTGCTTTTGAATTCATTGTTTTTGTTTTTGTTTTTTTTTTCCCCAGTACTGCACAGCTTCCTCACTAGGGCAAGTTGCTTGGCACATAATAGATGTTCAATAAATATTGGTAAAATAAATTAAAATTTTGGCCATGCTCAGCTATAAAACAAATTGGTAATGATGAAGAGGATCAGGAAGAAATGCAACTTACAGTGGCCTTGGGAGTGCCTGGCCAGCTTCGGGCCCTCAGGGCAGGAATTTGTCTGGATGACGTCAATCATGGCCTCTTGCTTTCCAGCCAACATGTTCCTTCTACCTGTGTGGACGTTGGTCATCTGAATTTTTTCAGGTGTCCCTTCATAGGCATCTACCTAAACATACGCAAAAGGGAGAGTACCATAGGTCTCTGACTTACCTAATCAGTTCTTTGCTTACTTGTACAATTTTTCATTCATTCCTCTTAGATAACAATTGTTTATCATTTATTTAACATTGAATAATATCTTACCAGATTCTAAGTTTCCTGAAGGTGCATACTATATCCTTCATGACCTCTGAATGTTCAGTGAATGCCTGGCACAGAGGCAGCTCACAGGAAGCAGTCAGGATATAGAGTGTACTGACTATAGGGTAGGCTTTTTATATTCCATATAACTTAATCATCATGATACCTCATGAGAAAAGTATCATCAATTCTCTTAATAAAGAGTTTAGAGAGGTTAAGTAACTGGTCACTGGTTCCACAGTTAGTAATCTACCTAGGCACGACTTGACCCTTGTTCTAAGGGATGCTATGTATTCCTTTTCACTTCCTTCTTTTTGCCTACATTTTGTCTTCCCACGCACCATTCTTCTGTTCCTTCTCACTTCTTTCTTTACTCCCTTTCTCTAACATTTGTCAAGCACTTACTGAAGGCAAGACAACATGCTAAGCTCTAGAAGTAGAGACAGAGTTTCCTAAGACATTGGTCTTGAAGATAATGCATGCAAATGATTAATTAGGGCATAATGTGATGAACGTTATTTACAGCAGTATTGCTCACTATCATGGAAACAGAGAGGATGAGGAGGCTGGTTCTCTTGGCTGGGAGAGGGGTTAGAGAAGACCTCGAAAAGCAGATTTTATTAAACTGTATTTTCCAAACGTCAGTAGGAGATTGATAGAGCAGATAAAGGAGTATCTGGCAGATAAAGCACCAAAAAAAGGCACAGGGGATTTGGGGAAGTATTCATGTCCTTATAAGGGTAGGAAGGAGGCTGCTGCTAAGGTAAGAGTTTAAGGAAAAAGATAAGGAAAAACAGCCTAGAGATGCAGTTGAAAAGGTAAATGAGCATGGGACTGACTTACAAAGGGTCCTGCGTGCAAAGCAGAGTTTGGGCTTTATTTCTTAGCCATTAGGATTCAGGCAGGGGAAAACCCTGATCACATTTACATTTCAGAACGTTCTGCATAGACTGACAGGAAGAGATCATGGAGAGAGAGAAAATTAGAGTATTTTTGGCCATCTAAGCGTTTTATAATTGTCCAATGAAAATGAGAGAAAGGTTATTGTCCTTCTGACTACAACAGAATAGACATGAGGATTGACTATAATACATTTGAAAGTACTTGGGAAAGGCTAATGTAATTAGTAGATATAAGGAGCGGATTATCCTGAGTTTTGGGTGGGATCTCGGGGAAACTCACAGAAGAATAAGAGGAGGGGCATTCTTTTAAGTCATGGTACCAAGAGTTAAATGTATAAATGGAGAAAAGTGACAAGAAAGTAATGAAGTCAATATTTTGCACAAATATAGTGACCACCGTCCTTCAGTGTACTGTCATAATGAAGGCAGTCCCCTCATTCACCTAACATATTCTAAATAACATTTAACAATTTCTGAAACCCAAACACACTCTATGAAAGAAGGAAGTGACCCTTTGTTAGTAGTTTGAGCCCATATCTGGCTTACGCCACATAGCCAGCATTGAAAAAGAGCAGAGCCTAAGATTTTTCATGGTTAATATCCTTAGTCATGTATCTCTCCTGCCCTCTCATATGCTCCTGATCAAACAATTCTTGATCTCTAACTTGACAGCCATTGATGGCTTGGCCTTTACACCCAGTGCTGCTCCCCTGGCTCTGGACCTTGTCGTTCCCAATTAGCAACTTACACCATCCTTTGAATTATGCTGCTTTCTGATGCTCTGTGAACACCCAACATGGTCCAGCCCAGCCTCTGGACCTACACGCCAGTTCAGGCTCATACAGCCAACATGCTGTTTGATTTACCCTAGCTCTGCAGATGGCACTGGGACAACTGCGTATTAAAAGATAGGCACATCTCAAACAGGTATCTAATGTGAGCACTGGCAATTGCCCTGGTGGTATCTATTGTTTAAGCCTCCTGCCACCCAACTGCTTTGAAGGGGATGGGGTCAATTAGATATGGATATACACACATTCATCATATTTAGTATTAATGAAAGCAACAAGAATACATTTCATTTTTATGGTAGCTTATGGTGTATGGAACACTTTCTTGCACATTATTTTATCACCACAAACAAGGTAGAATTGGCATGGGAATGGGGATGGTAGTTGGGTAGAAATCATTTATTTTCATTTTACAGATGAGGTAACCAAGCTCAGAGACAAGTCACTCTTCTAAGCAGAGTCTTAGGGCACAGCATTTAAGGAAACTCTCACTCCAGGGTAGTACAAGGGCAGGGACGGCACCGGAGAGTGGATACTGCCTTGTAGTTTGCACCCTGGGTTTCTTGTTGGACTTATCTAGTCCCAGCCCCTGCCTCTGAGGCCTGCTTCATGGCTAAAAAGTAGAAAATTAAGGGCTAGAGCTTAGTGTCATTGTTACATTTATTTCCTTGATACAATATCAAATGCCCATTGCATTTTCTAACTCTGTCTTTCTGAAGAGCTCTGTCTCTCAGGCCCTATAAAGTCACCCCCATGAACTGATCTGTTATATGTCTACATTGCAGGAACCGTAGAACATAGGTACCTTGAAAACATGGTTTGAATGTGGTTCCTTTTCTGTGTTCTTAGGTTCCAATTCACATGGCTCTTTTTCCTTCATTTTTTTATCTTCATGTTTAGCACTGAAATGTGAAGAGACACCAGGAAAAAAAAATGAAGCTTAGAGCGTTTAAATGATAGTGTACTGTCCAATCCTAAATGAAATGAATGGGAAAAATTGATTTAAGCAAATATGAATCATTTCTCTTAGATGAGGAGTCTAGGATCAGATCAATTATATACGTAGTTTCCTTGAGTTTCTGCCTGTTCCAATTAATGCCAGAGTGTTAATTCCTGCTTAAAATCTTCTAACTCCCTATTGCCTATAAGATAAAACTTAAGTTTCATCGTGATCTGGCTCCTACCTTTCTTTCCAAACTCATCTCGTGCTGCCTTTTACCTCCACTTTTGCTTGAGTCTAGACTCTCATAATTCCTCAAACCCACCACCCTATTTGAGCAACTCTTCCTTTTTATTATTTTTCTTTAGACATGCCTTCCACATCTTATACTGGTAAATACAATGCCCTTCATGATATAGCTAAATCATCTTATCTCTGAGAATGCTTCCCTGATTCTCCCAAGCAGTCATACCTTCTCTACTCTTCTAACACTTTGTTCTTCTATATTGTCTTACAGTACATCTATCTATAGATCTATCTCCAGTCCCTCCACTTTGCCTTGTCAACCACTAAAAATCAAGGCAGAACTATCTTATTCACATGTGTAACTCCAGTGTTAATGCTGTGTAGGAATAGCTGGTTTTCGTGCCTCACTTCTGTGTTGTTAAACTTCCAAAGGAGTGAGAATATTTTATTGTGATTTCCTATTTATTTGGTCATTTTACCCTCCAAGTAACCCCTCACTCCCAACTACTCTGGCTTCCCCTCCCACCTTGGATCAAGGGTAGAAAATATATTCTATTCAGTTTTGTACCTCAGAATCTAGCAGTGTCTGAAGAGTAAAAGCTCAATAAATATTGAACTAAATAATTAATCATTTGACCTGTGCCTACCATGTGCCCAGCACTGTGTTAGTGTCGTAAGTTTAGGGACAGGTAGGAACTCAGGGAGAGAGAGGAAGGTAGCCCATCCAGCTAAAGCAGGTTTTCTCCATGATTCAGCAAACGTTTTTAGACTCAACCAGGAAATTTTGATATTTGCTTCTCCAGAGCTCATCAACCATGCTTTTTAAAATATATTAGAATAACTCCAGGGAGAAGGGCTAGAAACAGACTCTGAAGAGGCAGGTAAGAGCGCTACTATGTGCCAGGGCATTCCTGTGGACCCAAGGAGTGTGAGAGGTATCAGGAACACCAAGAACATGAAGACATTGGCCCTGAATACAAGGAGCTCCCAAACAAGAAGGGGAGTAGGGAGGGGAGGATGAATTGGCATGTTAGCAAACTACATACAGTGCCATTTGTGCAAACATACTGTGCAAACAGAACTTACAGTGGTACCACAGGCAAGGGACTGGTTACTTCTCTCTGAGGGAGTGGAATGAAGAAAGGGTTCATACACAAGGGGTGCTTGATGGATTAGTAGAAGCTTGCCAGATTGTTAAATTGGGGTGAATCGATGGCTTAAAAGAGCAAAGGCAAAGAGACTTCAAACAGCGTGGTGCACTTCAGAAACTGTCAGTTCTTTGGAATTCATGTTATTGTTATTTGCCTGTTTGATTGTGTGACTCTCCCACTAATTCAGGAGATCCTGAAAGCAATAGCGAGGTCTCCATCACTGCTACAGCCCCAGTGGTGAGCACATATCTGGCACAGGCTGGATACTCAGTAAATGTTTGCTGAGTACAGCATGGGCTAGAACAAGATGAGAGCGGGAGGCGAGGCAGGATCACTGATCACTTCCTCTGTACTAGGTACCTTGCAAGGTGCTGGGGAAACTGAACCAGGCTAGTTCAGTTTAGAAACATAGCTGGCCCATAGAGGAAAACTAGTTCAGTCATCAGAAAGTCAGTAGTTGGACAGATGCTTTTCTGTTTGAAGATAAAACTCACCTAGGTTCTGGATAGGGAAAATTCTTCCAAGACTGAAAGTAAAGAGGAAAGTGGTTATTTTCATAAATCAACCCGAATCAGGCTCTGTTATTTGGTTACAGATCATTAGAGACTACACCAAAAGGTGAGGGGGATGAAGCCTCAGTAGAGAGCAAAGGCAGACACTGACCACAGAAAGTCCCAGGAACTGTTGCAGTGGGGCTGAAGATCAATCAGAAATGAAAACAAGCATTTCTGACGTTACAGGGCATGCCCAAAGGAATGTATGATGTGACTCAGAAAAATTGTTGTCTGCACGCCTTTCCAGAAATGCATCTGAAACATAAATAACTTCTAAATCCCATGATAAAATATGAATTTGTGGGATTTAAGCAATATTTTGGTGGGTAGATTGGCATTCACAAGTGCACAAGTAATGCTGGAATTTCTCCCTTACTCACTGATCACGTGCCCTGTGATCACCGCTCAAATCTTGCAGGATCTATGTTTGGCTCCATTAAAATTATGCCCCAATGATCACAATGTAGCCCCTCATTTATTCAGTGGTTATAGATCTGGTCCCATTCATTATTTGGAATCTGTCTAAGAACGCTGAAAAGAATAGAAAATATCTAAGCGTCTAAAATGCCATCACAAAATCCAGGTATCCTAGCTCATTATGCTCTCCTTTGAGGGCAGCCCTGCAGACCATTATTCAGAGACTATTGGTCCTTATTTTACACATAATTCCAACAAATTAGATGCAGCACTGGCAGAATGACAAGTCAGACAGGCCTTGTTTTTATATCTTTGTTACATGATTTACAGCTTACTAAACTTCTCTGAGCCTTAATGTTGTCATCTGTAATATGGGAGCAGTGATATCAGCTCACAGGGTAACTATGAGGGTTAAGCGCTACTGTCTATGCACAAGTGCTATCACACTAGAGGGACTTGGTACATGTTTGACCAGATGAAAAACTCATTGCTAGACACAAAAATATTGACAGTAGAAAAAAAAGGGAAAAGAATTCAGAAAACTGACTTGTGGTAGTTTGGTGTGAAGGGAACTAGTTCTGCAAAGGCTCAAGAGCATCTCAAAAGAAGAGCATAAACTATGTCGACTCAGTCCCTTATAGTCAAGAATACTCCAAGTCATTAAGAAAGGAAGAGATCAGATTCCACTCACTGAGCTTAAAAATACAGATATAAACACAAAACATATATGAGAGTTAAAAGATTGAAAAATTAAACATAATTTTATATTTTATTTAAAACATAAAATTGTGATAAAATGGGATAAAATTAATTTACTTGGCGAGTTCACTTGTGTAGAATAGTTTATTATTTGTTGGTGTTGCCAGGCACATGAAGCATTTTAATAGGCTATTTCTACTCCCATTGATAGAAATAATAATCATTCATATTTTTCTAGTGACGAAGTGTATCCACAAATTAATAATCCTTACCAGCAAGCACAAGAAAACTGAAACAGAGAGATGAAGGATCTAGACTAAATGTACCCAGTAAGAAAAGATTAGAAACTTAACTGATCCTATTAAAACACTAGGTAAGGGCCTTCTATGGGCTTACACAGTGCTTACATACTGTGTTTGCCTTACTTCTCCCAGACATTCAGTGAAACAAGTACTGGTCCCTTTATTTACTGAGCATCTACTACTGCAGATACAGTAACCACAAGACATACGCTTCCTGTCCTCACGGAAAATACACCTTTTCTTTCCTTCTTCCCTTTCCTTCCTTTCCTTCCTTTCCTCCCTTCCCTCCCTTCCCTTCCTTTCCTTCCTTCCTTTCTTCCTTCCTTCCTTCCTTCCTTCCTTCCTTCCTTTTCTTTCTTTCTTTCTTTCTTTCTTTCTCTTTCTTTCTTTCTCTCTCTCTCTCTCTCTCTCTCTCTCTCTCTCTCCCCTTCCTTCCTTCCTTCTTTCCTTCCTTCCTTCCTTCCTTTCTCTCTCTCTCTCTCTCCCCCTTCCTTCCTTTCTCTTTCTTTCTTTCTTTCTCTCTCTGTCTCTCTTCCTTTCTTTCTTTCTTTTTCTTATTTTTGATACAAGGTCTCAGTCTGTCTACTGCCCAGGTTAAAGTATAGTGGTACAGTATCGGCTCGCTGCAACCTCCACCTCCTGGGCTCAAACGGTCCTCCTGCCTCAGTCTCCCGAGTAGCTGGGACTACAGGCATATACCACCACGCCTGGCTAATTTTTGTATTTTTTTTTGTAGGGACAGTGTTTCACCATGTTGCCCAGGCTGGTCTTGAACTCCTGGGCTCAAGTGATCTGTCTGTCTTGGCCTCCCAAAGTGCTAGGCTTATAGGCATGAGCCACTATGCCTGGCCAAGAATTCACCATTTTATAGAGGACACATCTGAGTCTCAGAGAGGTGAAATGCTCTGTTTCAAGCACTTACTCATAAGCTGTTTACCTTCATTTATCTTATTTTCATTCTCACAAGGACCTCAGATGTGAGTGCTTTATTATTCCCATTTTGCAGGTGAGGAAATGGACATTCAACATCACATAGCCAGGAGCTGGGATTGCGGCCAGCAGTGATTCTGCTTGGGCCCTACTCAGGTTGCTATGCTGCCTCCAGGTGGCACCTGGCACCAAGTGTAGCAGGAGCCCAGAAAGCATATCTGAAAGCCAGGATATACAAACCTGGATTGTGCCATAGAACTCAGAACTCTTCTCGCTGGAAGTCACAGTTATTAAAAGCTAGTTGTCACTGCCCACCACAGAAAAGGGCTATGGATGAATTGGGACCATGTCCTCCCATCCTATCACACATTTTTGTCTCTGACAGTAACAGGGCTCAAAGTGCAGACTCTTAGAGGCTGAAGTCTGGAAAAACCTCAGAAATAGGAGTAAAAGTGAAAACAAAGACATTCCTTCCCTCTAAAAGATACTACTTTAGAATCAACGTTGCATGCTTATTTTACTTTTAGTTATAATGTTGGTAAGGAGAAACAATACCTTTTGGAGTTCTTCAATTCCAACTTCGTATGTTGCTAAAATAAACATAAAAAAATTATTTCAAGGCAGTTCATCCACCCATTTCTGATAGTATCCAGGATTAAAGTAGTTACGAAAGATTCCAGAGTTCAGTTTTCTCGCCTTTAAGAACATCAGACTGTGTAAAGCTCTATCTACAAAGTTTGGGAAATTATGGGATCAGTGATCATGGTTTTAATTTCTGTGGGGATTTCCAGAATGGAATTTACAGTCAATGAAGCATGTGAAACCATTTCAGTTTCCTGTTTTGGCAAACAGACACATACTCCATGCTTAGAAGAAAGCACTAAAATCTAGTGGCAGCTCAGAAGGCAAACGTGAAAGGAAAGGGAAAGGAAAAAGCCTAAATCCCACTTCAACAAAATTAATTCTCTATCTTGCCCCAAAGTGCTCTGTTCCACAGCCTTTTTCATTTCCTTAAATACAGTTTGAAAACACATCAACTAAGGCTGACCCACCTTTTGATTTTTCCAATAGTTATGTGGATTTTATTTAATGACATGATGCCAATCTTAATTACAGTCATGCATCACTTAACAGTGGGGATCTGTTCTGAGAAATGCATCCTTAGGTGATTTCATCATCATGTGAATATCATAGAACATACTTACACAAACCTAGATGATATAGCCTGCTATCTTCCTAAGATATAGGGTATGGCCTATTGCTCCCAGGCAACAAACCTGCATAGCATGTTACTGTACTGAATACTGTAGGCAATTGTAACACAATTATAAATAGTTGTGTATCTAAATATAGAAAAGGTACAGTAAAAATACAGTATTATCATCTTATGGGACCACTTCTGGATACGCAATTCATTGTTAACTGAAACGTTGTATAGCACATGACTGTATTAATATATATAAGTAGTGATAAGAATTTCAGTTCAAACACAGTTCTGCCACTCCTACATAGGGTATTTCAAACAAATTACTTCATTTCTTTGAGCCTCAGCTTGCTCATCTATAAAAATGGACCAATTGGTACCTGCCTTACAGAGTTAATGGGGAGATTCAAGGAAATAATGTAAGAAATTTGGCCAGGTGCGGTGGCTCATGCCTGTAATCCCAGCACTTTCGGAGGCTGAGGCAGGTGGATTACAAGGTCAGGAGTTCAACACCAGCCTGGTCAAGATAGTGAAACACCATCTCTACTGAAAATACAAAAATTAGTCAGGCACAGTGGCAGGCCTGTAATCCCAGCTACTCGGGAGGCTGAGGCAGGAGAATCGCTTTAACCCGGGAGGCAGAGGTTGCAGTGAACCGAGATCATGCCACTGTATTCCAGCCTGGGCAACAGAGTGAGACTCCATCACAAAAAAAAAAAAAAAAGAAAGAAAGAAAAAGAAAAGAAATTTAATATACCTAGCGGAACACTGGATATTGTATAGAAAATGGCAAATTTTTTGATAAAATTGCTTGTTTGGTTTTTCTTTGCTTAAAAGTTATTTATAAAAGTTTTCTCCCTACTGTTAGTAAACATATGTGCATAAAAGTAGGACTTCTCCCTCTGCTTTTCTCTTTCTTGCTGCTAAAGTCTTGAAGCTTTAGAAAACTGACCAAACAACATGTTGCATTTCCAAGCTTTTATTATTCTAAACATATAATCTACTGATAAAATCAATGAAATGCTAGGTTTTCTTTAGGGACTATCAGCATACAATTGTTGACACAGACCTAAAATTCTACATGATTAATTAATAATATGTATTTCAACTTGAGTAATTGTACACATAATACTTGTACACATAATTGTACACATAAAATTAGGTAATTTTACACTTAATACTTTAAAAATACCTGTTTGTGATACAGTTTGCCCAATATCCATTCCTGATATGAATTTGCTTTCCAATTTTAAGAATAATAATCTCCTTCTTTCTACTCCAATTTATTTACTTGTCTATGCTTTTCAAAAACAAATCGTGAGCTCTTTGCTTCTCCTAACCACCTTGGGATGGATATTATTACTTCTTCTGTCTTAGAAATGATGAAACCAAAGCCTGGAGAAGCCTTATTTGCCATGGCTAGTAAACAAAGATAATACACATTCAATTAATAATGTGTTCAAAATGTCGTTACTGCTGTTTAACAAAGTGGAGGTTCTTTCATGGTAAGCTAAGCTATCCAAACTTAGGTAGGAATTCCAACATATATTCCAAGTTAGGAGTATAGAGGATAAAGGACTACATCCCAAAGAGTCAGGAACGGACTAAGAATTATGACAAGAGCATGTGATCTACAGCATGGGAGTCCTCGCTTACTTTCGGCACAGAAATACATAACCCTCTCTCCACTGACTAGTTTTATTGTGGGGGCAGAGAAAGGACTAATATCTGAAGATGGTTCTCAGCAGCCCTCCAACTGCTAGTGTCATAATACATGGTCATGTCTTGGAGGCCTTTTGTTCCTTCTCCTCATCCTATCTGTATGACCTTGGAAAAGTCCCAATAGCAATGGTAACAGCAGACATTCTTGCCTTGTTACTGGTAGTAGGGGTAAAGCAATCAGTGTTTCACCATTAAGAATCATGATTAGCTATAGGCTTCCTGTAAATGTTCTTTATCAAGTTGAGTAAGACAATAGAGTCCCCATCTATTCCTATTTTTATGACAGTTTTTAAAAATCATAAATGGGGGTTGAATTTTGTTAAATTATTTTCTGCACAGATTGTCTGATTTTTCTTCTTTATCCTGCCAACATGGTGATTTTGTTGATTTTTGAATATTGAACCAGCTTTGCATCTCTGCACTCTTATATACCATTAACAAATGAAGAATAAACCACATTGATCATGAAGAATAATTAATTTTCTATGTTGCTGAATTCTATTTGCTAATATTTTGTCGAGGATTTTCATGACCATACTAATTAAGGATATTGATCTGAAGTTTTCTTCTTTTGTACTGACTTTGTCTGGTTTTGAGATCATGGTAATACTAACTTTAAAAAAACAAAATGTATTTTCTCCTCCATTTTTGGGAAAGATTGTATAAAATTGGTATTAATTCATCTTTAAATGCCTAATAGAATTTTTCAGTGAAATCACCTGACTTAGAGTTCATTTTGCGGGAGTTTTTAAACTATGCATTCAGTTTTCTTAAGAGTTACAGGGATATTCAAATTATTTTGGGTGAGTTGTGATAATTTGTGCTTTTTGAGGAATTGTTCCTTTTTTTTTAAATCTAAGTTGTTAAGTTTATATGTGGAGAGTTGTTCATAATATTACCTTATTATTGCTTTGATATCTACAGGGTCTATAATGATATCCCTGTTTCAGTCTTAATATTATATCTTCTTTCTGTTTCTTTTTCAGCCTTGCTAGAAGTTTATCAATTTTTTCAACCTTGCTAGAAGTTTGTCAATTTTACTGATTGTTTTTTCAAAGAACACATTTTTGGTTCCATTGATTTTCTCTATTGTTTTTTGTTTTCATTTCATTTCATTTACTTCTAATCTTATCCTTATTGTTTCCTTCCTGCTACTTGCTTTCAAGAATTTTTCTGTCTTTAAGAAGTTTGATTATGATTCTTCGTGAGATTGCATTTGTTTTAGATTTGCTCGGCTTCTTGAATCTGTTGTCATATTATTATTATTATTATTATGGTTTTTTTTTTTTAGATGGAGTTTTGCTCTTATTGCCCAGGATGGAGTGCAATGGCACGATCTCGGCTCACTGCCACCTCCACCTCCTGGGTTCAAGAGGTTCTCCTGCCTCAGCCTCCCGAATAGCTGAAATTACAGATGTCCACTGCCACACCCAGCTAATTTTTTGTATTTTTAGTAGAGATGAGGTTTCACCATGTTGGCCAGGTTGGTCTTGAACTCCTGACCTTAGGTGATCCACTTGCCTCAGCCTTCCAGAGTGTTGGGATGACAGGTGTGAGCCACCGCTCCTGACCCACATTATGTCTTTTGCCAAATTGGGGGAGTTTTCAGTCACTATTTCTCCAAGTACTTCTTCAGTCATGCACTCCTTCTCTTCTCTTTCCAGAAGTCTAATGACATGAATGTTAAATCTTTTGTTATAGTCTCACAAGTTTTTTGAAGCTCTTTTCATTTTTTTTTCAGTCTATTTTCTCCTTGTTCAGATTCGGTAGTTACTATTGTTTATTTTTAAGTCATTGACTCTTTTGTCCCTCCATTCTGCTGTTGAGCACATCCACTGACCTTTTTATTTTTCAGTTCTAACATTGTCATTTTTTTTACATTTCTATTTCTCTATAAAAACATTTTATTTCTTTGATAAGACTTTGCTTCATTTATTTCAAGCATGTCCATAACTATGCATTGGAAAATTTTATAAAAGCTGTTTTAAAGTCTTAGTCAGAAAATTCTAGTATTTCAGCCATCTCAATTTTGGCAGGCATTTTTTTTTTTTTTTTTTCAGATTCAGCTGCCATAACAAAATACCATAAATTGCATGGCTAATAAATAACAGAAATTTATTCCTCATAGTTCTGGAGTGGGAAGTTCTGAGATCAAAGTGACAACAGATTCAATTCTGGTGAAGGCCTGCTGCCTGGTTCATAGAGAGCCGTCTTCTTGCTGTGCCCTCATAAGGAGAAGAAAAAAGCAATTTCTTTTGGAATGCTTGTAAAGACACTAATCCCATTCGTGAGGGCTCCACCCTCATGACCTCATGTAATACTAACTACCTCCGAAAGAGCTCACCTCCTAAATACCATTGCATTAGGGGGTAGGTTTCCAACATTTTAGAGAGTAACAAGCAATCAGTTTGTAATAATACCCAAGTGAGAAAAGAGCACCTCATCACTGCTGGGCAGGAGTAGGAAGGAGTTTGGCTCTCCAGCAGGCTTCTGCTGATAACATCTTAGCTGGAAAGAGTAGAGTGCCCTGTTATTGCTTCCCATATGACCTTCGTCGACAGTAATAAGGAGAGGGTGGCCTTTTTACTGCTGGGTGGTTATGAAGATCCTTTCTACTAGCTCTCCCCTGACACCATCCTTTGAGGTAGAGAGAAGGACATCTTGTTACTTCTGGAAGGAGAGTGAAAGTCAAAGTTCCCCACATAATCTTTATGGACACTAAGTGGAATTTTATTACCACCTGGCAGGGGTGGAAATCCCAGCTCCCTACCTGGCCTTCTCTGACATCACTCCAGTGGAGGAGTTGGGTGCATCATTGCAGCCTGCTGAGGGTAGATGTCCAGGCCCCACATTCAGCATTGCTGTTGGTGGTGGGCCCCATTTTTTTCTATGATGTTTGGCTGGAGTAGACCAGCTATTGTCTAGAGGTTTTCTGTCTTTCTAAGTTGCCCTTTTCCTGGTCATTTGGCTAGAAAGAGAAGGCTTCAGCTGAAGCTGTTGTGCCCACTGGTGTTTCTGGGTTGCTAACTTTTTTACCTCCAAAACTGACACATACGAGGCAAGAAGAAAATCAGGGAACTCACCACCTTATCCTTCCTTGCGGCCTGATGTCCCTAACTGGTCTACCTTCTTCTCTCTACCTTTCAGAGTCATCTAGTCTTCTTATGTTTGTTTTACATACATAACGCCTGGGGCTTTTAGCTGTACTTTGCAGGAGCATTAGCAAAAAAGTACATCTCTTCCATCTTCCCAGAAACAGAGGTCCACTTCACTTGAAATGAGCTACTTGCAGGGGGGTGGATTCTAGGGGTGTCACATGGTCCAGAGAGAGAAGGAGCAGGTTCTGATTGGAGCATCCCGTTGGCTCTGTGAATTCTTAGCCTTGTAGAAGGGCATATAGTTGGAATGTGGCCCAAATGGTGCCCACAGATTTTGTTTTCAAAGTGTGGTCTATAGACCAGCAGCATTGGTATCACCAAGGAACTTGTTAGAAATACAGAATCTCAGATCCCACACTGGAGGAGCTGCTGAACCAGAATCTACATTTTAACAAGATCCCTGTGCGACTTGTATGAACGCTAGAATCTGAGAAGCCCTGCTCTAAAGAAGGGGCCCATATACTCTGAGTATGGGGCAGCACTGCCTTTTGGGAGTGCTGGGCGGGGTCAAGACTTGCTCTTCCTATGGCTAGTATTTTACAAGCCATTTAGGAGAACCTAGACTGCCCAGTCTAAAAGAGAGGCAGTTTTTCTAATAGTTCTCCAACCCCTTATTTCTTGAGGGAGAAGAGGAGAATTTCAATAGGTCCTGATCCTTACCACATGAACTTCCTAAGTATGTATTCCCAGGAAAATGACTTCCTTTCCCAGAACCTTGGGGTTCTGGTCCATACAATGAAGAAGTTGTACCGGATGATCTCTTTTTAACCCTGCTTCCAGGGAAGCCAAACTTCCTTGAATAAGAAGTAGCATAAACTTGTGGAAAAGCATAGACTTTAGAGGTAGCCTGAGCCTGTTTCACATTATAACCCTATTCCATGGTATATTTATGACCTCGTGCAACTCAATCTTTCCGATGTTCAGTTTCCTGTATCAAACATTAGGGTTGATCAAACCACTCTATCAGCAGGGCTGTACACAGGGAGCCTAACATGGAACTACAGTATCCTATAGTACAAGCTCACTAAATACTAGTGTTTATTCCAGCGCTAAAATGTATGCTTCTATAGAGAACTGGCTGATACTATAGGCAAACAAAGATGTTGCAACTTGTAGAAATGCTATGAATCTCTGCTCCCTCATCTTTTTACCTGAGAAGGTCTCTTAACGCACAAGAAAAGTCCCGAGCATTGTCAGCAATGCCAAAGGCAGTAAGACTTAGCTCTGAGCCAGTGGTCAGATCCATTAAATAAATCCCCTGATCCTATTCAGACTGAACACAGGGGCCTAACTCTTATGGTCTGTTATCTCGTTCTCCACACACCAAGTAACCAGGGAACTTCAAGAAAGACACCAGCAGAAAAGAGATGAAGTTTCTATAGGAAGAGAAAGAAGAAAAATGAATCGTCATATCTTGATTTTCCCTCCCTCATATCTACAAAAGGCAAAGCAGCTGAGTCGATTGGTAAAGGGGAGAAAAGAAGAGGCTGGGAAGGCAGCAATAGCTTTCGTGAAATAGCATTGATGCCCAGCTGAATTTATTTATATTTTTAAGAGACCAGACACAGAAAAAAAAGAAAAAGAAATAAGATGGTAGTGCAGGATGGCTGTGCATTTTTAAACTTACAGTTAGCTAAAGGGAAAATATCATTTTTGACACATTTTCATTCCACACGGGGTTACACTATTAATTGGCTTAGCAGACTTACGATCAGCAATTTCTTTTGCAGTGCACAGGTTAATGGAGTTGCCAGAGTGTCTCAGATATGAAATTGTTGCCTCATAATTATGTGGTTCTTCAAATTCTGCATTGAAAAGCCTGGAGAAAAAAAGGTTACTTAAAATGTAACATTTTTTAAAACACATTTTGAAAGTTTTTTGTATTTTTTCCTCATTACAGAAATAATATAAGTATGTCTGGCCAATATAGTGACCTAAGCATATATGGGAGGCACACCACCCCTACTCCAAATGCATAAGAATTCTAGATGAAATATAGCAATGTAAAGACTTGTATAAAGATTATACAGTCCACATAGAAATCAATAAAGCAAAATCCCCAGGTGCCATACATACAGAGGAAACTCACAATTAAAGATGCAAGTGAGAACTGCAGTCAAGGGACACAAAGGGAAATTGAGACCAGATAAAGAGAAATCTTAATGACTGGGCAGCTGGGGATTTAATGTCTGAGTCAGAAGGTAAGTCTGAACCATAAGCCTCATCTGAATGGGAAGCTGAAATGGAGCTATCAGCATCAAGTCCAGAGTTACAATATGCTGTTCTGTCTGTAAAACAAGTACTAAACATATCTGTCCAGTCTCCCAGAGAATGAGCTTGGAAGTTTGCTATCTGACTATGGCCACAGGAACTGAAAGAGTCACCAGTGAGAAATCAGAAACTTGAAAACCCAGCACCAAATACAGAGGTGCAGTTTAATAAACCATCTGTCCATTTCAGAGACGCAAAGCCAAAACTGATGCTTGAAATTCAAATCCCTCTTGTAAAGGCAAATCTGAAATTATTCTGTAAAGATGCTTCCACAATCCATGGCACCTGTAGTTTCCAAAGAAAACAAATTCCCACTCAGAACAAGCTGATAGTGAAAACTGAAAATCATACAAGGAGATGAGCTACAGTAAGATAGTCAGAAGGTATAACTAATGAGGGACCTAAATAATAGAATAACATGAACGTTAATTTAAAAGACATGTGTTTTTAGTATTCAAAGAAATAAAGTGAAGAATAAAAGCCATTAGGTAAAAACAAGAGACTGAGGGAAATGAATGTCCTATAGATTTGGAGAAAGGAGTTATAGAGATCATAAAATATAGTTCTTAAGATAAAAAATTTAGTGTAGAAGCTGAAAAGTAGACTAGATGCCACAGCAGGAGGAATTGGTGAACTATTATTATTACTATTATTATTATACGTTTGTTGAGACAGGGTCTCACCCTGTCACCCAGGGTGGAGTGCAGTGGCGCAATATCAGCTCACTCTGGCCTCAATCTCCCAGGCTCAAGCAATCTGCACCCTCAGCCTCCTGAGTAGCTGGGACTACAGGTGTGTGCCACCACACCCAGATAATTTTTTTGTGTTTTTGTAGAAAGGAAGCCTAACCATATTGCCCAGGCTGGTTTCGAACTCCTGGGCTCAAGTGATCCACCTGCCTTGGCCTCCCAAAAGTACTAGGATTACAGTCATGAGCACTGGCCTAGAATTGGTGAATTATTTAGATATGACGACATTATCCAGAATGTAGCATAGAGAGATAAAGAGACAGAAAAGATTTAATAAGAAGAGATAGGGAGGATAGAATGAGAAAGTACAACATACATATATTAAGGATTATAAGAAGAAAGAAGAAAGAGAATGATGAAAAGGAGTCAATATTCAAATTATAATAGCTAAGACTATTATTTTCCATAATAATATGGAAAGCAGTGGAAGAGGGCTATGAAAATTATTCTCAAGTCTTTGCATTATTTACGAGGATAGACATGTTGATTAACATTAGACTTTGTAAATTATAGATGTCAAAATTTAATTGTAACTACTAAAAATAATAGAAATAGAATATTTAACTTCTAAACTGGTAGAAGGGAAATATGCAATGAGAAAGCTTAAATTTTTAAAAAAGAGAAGGAAAGAAAAAATGCAATTATAGAAATTGCATAGTAAATCTTAATTGGGAAAAGTCCAAATAGGTCAAGGATTGCAATAAATGCACGTGAATTAAGCTATCCCACTAAAATAAAGAGTATCTGAATTGATATATATCTGAGTACACGTATCTGAATTGATATATATCTGAGTACATGTATCTGAATTGATATATTGGCCTGGTGTGGTGGCTCACGCCTGTAATCCCAACACTTTGGGAGGCCGAGGCGGGCGGATCATGAGATCAGGAGATGGAGACCATCCTGCCTAACACCATGAAACCCCGTCTCTACTAAAAAATACAAAGAAAAAATTAGTCGGGCGTGGTGGTGGGTGCCTGTAGTCCCAGCCACTCAAGAGGCTGAGGGAGGAGAATGGCGTCAACCCGGGAGGCAGAGCTTGCAGTGAGCCAAGCTCGCGCCACTGCACTCCAGCCTGGGGGACAGAGCGAGACTTTGTCTCAAAAAAAAAAAAAAAAAAGCAGCAGACAAGTCAAAAATCAAAAAGACATACAAACCAAATAGTACCAAAGAAAACTGAAGCAGGTATATTAATATTAGACCAACTTTAGTGTGACTGATGAAGAAAACGAGAAAGGATTCACACGAGTGAATGTATACACTGACACAAATTAGAGATAAGAAAAGAAACAAAACTAGAGATAGTTTTAGGCTTTCAGAAATCTAAGACAGTGTTATGATCAGTTCTCTACCAGTAACTTTAAAAATTTAGAGAAAATTAGCAAATTTATAGGGAAGTAGAAAATTGCCATACCAACTGAGAAAGAAACACAAAAACGAATAGGCCAATAAATCATTAAAGAACTTTTATCAGTAGTACACCGATAAAAGGTACACTCTTCCCTGTACCTACCTCCACCCTAACTCACCTCTCTTCTTGTTCTCTACCAAAGTTTTATAGACAAGTTTTAATGAACTGTTTTAGAGGATAGAAAAAGAGGAAAAGCTACGCTACTCATTTTAAGAAGATAATACAATTTTGGTATGAAGACCACAAAATGATCAAAGAATAAGAGAAAATATAGCCCAATCTCACTTCAGAGATTTTAACCCAAATTCACTAAATACTGAAAAATGAATTAATCAGTATTAAAAATAACTCAAGAATAACTAAAATTTATTCCAAGACTTCAAAGATTGCTTAATATCAGAAAATATATCATTGTAATTAATCACATTGTTTCAATAAAAGTGAAAAAAGTTATTTTAATACCCCAAAAAGCATTCCAGGGAGATAAATTTTCTTTACTAGGTTACCCTCCACAAATAACATACTTAATAGTAAAGTGTAACAAACAATATTTAGACTCTATCAGGAACTTCGGCAATAAGAAAAAGACAAACCCATAGAAAACTGGACAAAAGTATATGCCAGTCATCACAGAAGAGTTAAACTGAATAGCTTATAAACGTAAACTCCTAACCTCATAGTGAACAGGGAAATGGAAATCGAGATAATGAAAATTTGGTTCACATTCATCAGATTAGCTAGAATCCCAGTTTGAAAATAATACCTTATTTGGTAAGAACGTGGAGAAACAGGAACTCTTTAAACTGCTTTGAATTGTCACAACCCATTTTGGAGAATAATTTTTCAATATCTAGTAACAATGAAGTTGATTATTTAGTATTGTTTAGCAATTCTACTTCTAAGTAAATAGCTTTGAGAAACTTGCTTATATTTATCTACAAATATAGGAGAATGATTACTGACACATTATTTGAAATGGTAAAAATTTACAACAATCTGCATGTCCCTTAGTGACAAAATGCATAAACAAATTGGGATGTGTTCATATGATGAAATACAATACAGTAATTATGATGAACAAATGACGTATACATCAACATAGATAGAATATGAAAACACAGCTTTGTAAAAAAAAGTTGCAGAAGGATAACATAAGGTGTCATTTATACAAAAATTTAAAAACTATATCCTTAACAGATATATGAGTTTATAGCTCAAACCTAAGAATATACTAAATGGATACACTCACAAATTCATGATTGGAGTTGCCTCTGCAAAGAGAGAAAGGGAAATGGAATTATGGAGTGAATTCATAATTCTTTCTCCTCTGTACTGTCCACATTTGGTATGAGGTAGTTCCATTTGCTATAGATGCAGTTGAAGGGGACTAGAGTTAGGGTTAGGTTAGAGTTGAAGGGACTTCAGCTGCATCTAGAGCAAATGGAAAATAACAACTACATCGCAGCAAAAGTGGATAGTATCAAAGAGAAAAAATTACACATAATCTCTGCACCTTAATACAAATGAAGTCTTAGCCTTTGATAGTCTTCCTGATTTTTCATTTATATGTGTATTCACTTCGTTATCATAGACAGTGAAAAAGTTGGAGTTCTCTCTTTTTTCCCCTCATTTATTATAATCAAAAGCACATTCCACCCAATTGTCTTCTCTCCTTTGTTTGACTATTTTGCATATTTTCTAGTTTTCTTTTGTGCATATTATCTGTAATAATTCTAAAAATGTAATAGTTCATTTTGCTGAAAAAGAAAAATTATAAACTCCAATGCATAAGTGACTTCTCCTCTCATATTTTTCCCCTCCCTCTTCATAAAGTAATAAAGAGAAACTTTCTTAAATTATCGGCTATGCCATATACCTCATGCTTCAATAGCCTAACAATCTAATTTGGTCTATGGTAAATTAATTTTATTAATAAGAAACAATTTGGGGAAAAATTGAAAGATGTCCAATCAATTTCTTAGACTACTTTGGTCAAAAATGCATAAATATTGCATTTCAGATAATTATAAAGAAAATTTTACCAAAGTTTCCAAAAAGGCATCTTTAGGATCAATTGTCTTTAGAGAGAATCAGTGCTGGGATTATTGTTAAGAGGAAAAAAGAAGGCTGCAGATGTATTTTAACCTCCTTTTTTTGCTACCTGAGAATGTCTTTTACCTTTATCCATGGTCCGTTAAAACTAGATCTGAGATCCACCTTGACTTTATACAATGTGGATCAATATAAAGAACTTGGATTGGAGAGAAGAAATAACTCTATGATTCAAATCTATGCTTCAACTTTATTTCCACATTTATGAAAAATGTGTCTACAGGACTGTAGAAACTACTGGGAGGCAGCACAGAATATGAGACAGATCTGGAACGTGGGGTTAAACAGATCTGAATTGGAATCCTAGCTCTCCCCTACATTCTAGTTATAAAGTACTGGGTAAATACCTTAAGCCTCCATTTCCTGCTTTATAAAACAGTTATAATAAAATCTACTTCAAAGGTGTATTATAGATATTGAATGAAATATTTGCCCTCTGCACATAAGCATTCCACAAAAGTGTGCTAGTAATATTAGTGTACTAGAGGACAGAAATATTGTATTTTTAAAATGGTAAGTTTTGAGGTTTACATCTTGTAAAATTTTTTATTAGTGGCATAGCATCAGGTTTCTAACTTTTCTTACTTTCTTACAGAAAACCTCCAGTTATTTGTATACTACATTATAAAACATTAATATTTCTTAGTGATATCTTCAACATTATCTGTGTCAAGAAGCAAAAACAGCTCCTTAAATGCAATACAAGTGTTAAAGATGATTACAAAACCAGAAAATTTCTAGTTTTGTTTGAACTCTTGGAAATCCTGTCTTCAAAATAAATTGTTTAAACAAATGAGATCTCTCTAGCTAAAGCATGGACAAGTGACCTCTCACAGTTGTTTCCACTTGCCATATCTGCCTCTGGTCCACAGCCCTGAAAGGCCCCCGCAGAATGCCTCATTGTCCTTTGGAGAATAATTAGTTAACCTCTGTATTAGGCTGTATGCTCTAGAGAAGCGGCTCATGCACCTCATTCAAACATCTGTCCACTTGGTCAAACAGTGAGATTATTAATCACACTAATAGCTACTATTTCTTGAGGGTTTACCATGTGTTAGACACTGTACATAGATTCATTATATGCACGTCTCATTGTGTGGTCTTGAGCAGTCATTTGGGTTCTCAGAGCCTTCATTTCCTCATAGAGTCACTGTGAGGGTTTAGTGTGGGAATAACTGAATCACAATGTGGAAAATGCCTGACAGGCGAATTTCCTTTCTTGTCTTCTCCTGTGCCACACTGCATGATGATGACTCAAAAAGTTTCATTGCAAGAAAGTTCTAGAATATCTAAAGAAGAGCTTATATTAAGTAGAAAGATTGAGACTTGAACAGCAAAACCTGTTAGCCATACTTCTATAATTATTTTGTTAGGTTGAAAACACAGTTTCTTCCACTTATTATTTAAATGGGACATGCATTTTGGAGACAGGATGAACAGGAGTAGCTTAGTCAGCATTTGCTCTGTGTAACATTCTACAGGTTTCTGGTGACAAGGGAGTGTGACACAATCTGATTTCTCAATTGTCCAAAGTCCCAAACTGGTCAATTTCTATTTCCAATAAATACGTTAAGTAAGAATACTCTACTCATAGCCCTTCACCCTAAGAAATCCTTCCCTTGAATGAAATGATTGGTGATTAAACTTTTAAAAGTGACATCCATGCTAAATAAAATGGATCTCAAAATTCATTTGTGCCAGGTTCACAAAAATATATGATGAATTTGAAGGGATTTTCTTCATAAGCTACTAAAACTTGTTTCGTATACATATTAGATAATGTTTAGAGATGAACAATCAATGAATCAGTAGAGCAGAATGATTCAGAGAAACATAGGTTTAAAAAAGACAGAGGTGGCAGTGAACCCCAGCTCTACCAGGCTATGACCTTGGGTGGGTGGTTTGACCTAAGTCTCTTCACCCTTTAATCCTCTTTATATGAGAATGAAATTATACAATTTATGCCATGCTTAGTGTAGTGCTTGGCATAAAGTGTTTGCTACTTCTGCTTCCGCTACTACTACTTCCACTTTCACTTTTATACTATTTTCCCTTTTACTTTTCCACTACTTGTGCTTCAAATTCTACCACCACCTCCACCACTAGTTCTCCTGCTTCTACCATTTTACAGCACACATATGTGTGCATACATATACATCTTTTTATGTAATATATATTTTCATTTACATGTGTATGTGTTGACATATATATACATACATGTATACATACATACACACAATCCTACCACCACATTTACCATAACCTTACTGTGATGGTTAATATCGAGTGTCGACTTGATTGGATTGAAGGATGCAAAGTATTGTTCCAGGGTGTATCTGTGAGGGTATTGCCAAAGGGGATTAACATTTGAATCAATGCACTGGGAGAGGCAGACCCACCCTCAATCTGGGTGGGCACAATCTAATCTAGTTGCTAGTGCAACTAGAATAAAAGCAGGCAGAAAAACATGGAAAGACTAGACTGCCTGAGTCTTCTGGCCTCTGTCTTTCTCCTGTGCTGGATGCTTCCTGTCCTCAAACATTGGACTCCAAGTTCTTCAGCTTTTGGACTCTGGACTTAAACCAGTGGTTTGCCAGGGCTCTCAGACCTTCAACCACAGACTGAAGGCTGCACTGTCAGCCTTCAAAGAGTAGGGATTCTTTCGAGGTTTTAGAATTCGGACTGATTTCCTAGCTCCTTAGCTTGCGATGGCCCACTGTGGGACTTCACCTTGTGATCATGTGAGTCAATACTCCTTAATAAACTCTCCTTTATATATACATCTATCCTATTAGTCCTGTCCTTCTAGAGAACCCTAACTAATCCACTGATCAATTCTACTATGACTTCTACTACAACAACATAAAACAAATAGAGCTTCTCTCAGCCCTGGGCACTAGGTATTTCTTTTTCCTATTCATGTATATATAACCCAGTTATTTCTACAAAGGACCACAAAACCATGATCACCAAGTAACTGTTACTAAAGTGCTGATTACCTTACAAAATATGCCATCCCCTCTGGCCTTAACTCTGAAGCTACATTGTCAAACCATTGATCTCATTCATAAGGCAGGCATGGGAAGGCATGTAAATAATAATAACAGCTGATAATTATTACCTGCCAAGCACTGCTTCAATTACATGTATCAATCTTTTACTTTATGAAATACATACTATTATTCTTTCCACAATCAGATGAAGAAACAGAAGTATGATCCGAGCTCACAGAGTAGTTAGCAGCAGAGATAAGAAGCCAGATATTTGAATCCAGAATCTGAAGTCTTAACCATTACGCTGTATACCATCCTACACAGGGAATGTACTGGTTAAAGTCATGGCATGAATAGATCGCACTGTAATGGAAGTCATCAAAGAAAGAGGTCATCAGAGTATACAGCAAGGAGGACTCCAAAGGACTGACCAGGTTATTAGCTAGAGACATAATGGGAGAAAAGTATGTCTGCTAGTGATATAAACGAGAAGCTCTCAGATTTCTCATTCATTAAGTTACATGCTATTATTCACTCTTTGGACAAACTATATTCATGTTAATTTTATATTTGTTATCTCATATAATCCTCTCAGTAGCAGTATGAGGCATTTTACAGATAAGGAAACTGAGGCTTGGAGATATTCAGTAACCTGTCCAAGATAGCACTGCTAAGAAGCAGAGGTGGGTCTGGAAACCAGACCTTCTGATTCCTAGTCCGTTGGTTCTCTCCTCTGTACTGCAAGTCACTCTAGAACCAAGGGAAAACTGACAATGAAAATAATGAAGCACCAGACGATGGTGAAGGTCAAGGAGCTTGTGAGTGGGTTTTGGACAATATTTTTCCAACCTTTGTTAGGCTGACCCAAGAGTTCACAGATCAATTCTTTTATGGATTAGTTATTTATATGGGGAAAATGTTATGGTGAAGTACTTTTTCTTATCTGTGCCTGACATTATCACCTATAAAATGAAAAATATTACCATTTAACCTGTAATTTGAGGTTAAGGTGGAACGAGTGGATCAGGGTGAATTTGGGAATGACTTTCTAAAAGCACTTTGTCTTCTAAGAGTTTTTAGGAAGTCACACAACTACTAAAGCAGACTTTTTTTTTCCCATTCATCTAGGAACAAGATCTGATAAAGCAGATTCTTAATAAACCAGTGGCAACTTCAGCAGCATGAAACAAAATGACCACAAGCCCTCATTTTGATCACTAAAGTCAAATTTTTACAATATCTTTGTTTCAAATTTCAGAGTGCCTTCTTTGAGGTGCACTATAATATCTAACCCCATTTGTTTTACAGAGAGGGAAGTGAGGTCACCCTCTGAACTAGTGGCAGGTTTTTAACTAGGAGTCTGGTCTCCCGACTGCCTGTTCTGCCACCTACAGTATTCGACTTTGATACAGACAAACCCTGCTATTACAAACAAACAACAAATCTCTGCCATTTATTAAGAGCTTACAACATTGAAATTCCACTTTGCTAAATTAGAGATATTTATCTCAATCCTCATAACATCCCTAGGGGGAAGGATTTGATGTCACCACTTCCCATATTAGAAAATAGAAGGCCCAGAGATATCAAATAACTTTCCCAGGATCACACAGCTAGTGTGTGGAGCTCAAAATGTGAATCCAAGGTTATCTGACTCCCAAATCAATGCCCTTAACTTCATGTAACATACTCCATGAATCTTCTAATTTTTAATTCATTCAATTTAAACACACTTTAATTATGCAGCTGGTAAGAAAGAAATATTAGACCATCTCTCTGCTTTTGAATAATTTATAATTTAGACAGGGAAATGAGATATGCCCAGGCAAACAGAAAATCAAAAAAATAGACTGGATATGATTGAGTCTTAAGCCGAGTGCCGTCTAAGTCCATTCTGTTCTTCAGCCAACATTTATTGAACAACTATTAAATGCTGTATGCCCTCTTCCCCATATACACCTTAACACTACACACTCTAATCATGTCAAATTACCCATAGTTCTTGAACACATGAGGCTGTTTCCTGCCTCTTCGCTTTTGTCCACATGATTCGTCTGCTTATAATGACCTTATCACCAACATCCTCTGTGCAAATTCATATTTTTTCTCCTAAAATTCTGATTGTCATTATCCATGGCCCTTCTATAGTCTATTCTCCACACAGCAGCCAAGATGATCTTCTCAAAATATAATTCAGACCTTGTCACAATCCTGCTTAAGACTTTCCAGAGGTGTCCTATGGTTTTTAATAATTTTTTAAAAAAGAACCACTACGCTCCCCACCTTTATGATCTCATCCCTCTGCATGTCTCCAAGGTCCTGTACTACCATTCTCTTCCTCACTCATCACTCTCCAACCACACTGGTCTCCTGTCTATTTTACAAGGATGCAATGCTCTCTACTACCTCGAAGACTTGGCAAAGGCTGCTCCTGCTACATGGAATGCTTTCTGTATGACCAACTTTTTCTCAACCACCAGGTCTAACCTCTGTACCCTTTGGCAAGGCCCTCCTTCAGCCAGCTTTCCCAAACAGCCCTCCTCCCCACCTATTTCTGTACACCACAATACTTGTTGTATACCCTTCTCAGTCACTGTCATAGTCTTGAAATTACTTTATTACTCTTTGAAACTAGTTTAATTTTTTCTCTCTTGCTCTGGGATATTGAATATCACTTGCTGCTCAGTACCCATTGCCTCATCTAGTATCTGGTACATTGTAGGCTTCCAGTTAGCAACTGGTTTTTTGTTTATATCCTTCTCTGATGCTCATACAGAAACACTGGGAACTCAGACAGGTAGATGATGTCACATCATTAATTTTTCTCATTGAGCTCCCCCTCTCTGTCAGGTACTGTTCTAGAATATAAAAATAAATAACAATCAAGGTCCTTAAACTCAGGGTTCTCATGGTCTAAAAAAAAACATAAAAAATAAATAAGTCAAATGAATATTATCATCCAAAGCATTCATAAAAAATAATAGGAAAATAAAGCAGAATCATATATGAAATAGGTAGCATCTTGGGTGAGGGAACATGTGCTATAGCCAGGAAAGCTGACATTTCAGCATACATCATTGCCTTATATCATATTTGTTATTTGTTTTTCTTCCCAACTAAAATACATACTTAATGAGGACAGACACTTTGTGTTCATTTCCTGCTGCGTTTCCAGCATCTAGAAAAATGACTGGCACATAGTTGCAACTCAATAATTATTGAATGAATAAATAAATAATGAATTCTGCATAAGAAAGAGCCATCAGGTGATGATCTGGGAGATGATGACACACACAGGAAAATATAAGTACTTCTGATTGGTCAGGGAAGCTTGTTGTGTTTGAGGATTAGCCAAAGGTCAGTCCATGGGTGGAAGAGAGGAAACAAAGGTGAGAGGGCTTAGGAGAGGAGTTTGGAGAATAATCAGTGACCAAAACCTATAAGGAACCTGTAAGAATATATATAGGTATAAAGAAGTATAAGGAAGGATATTCTTGGCCCTGGGAAAAGTACATTTTTGAATTTTATTCCAAATATAAAGTGGATGCTAAGACTCAATGCTAAGAGCTCAATGATTAGTTTAATTAAACAAATATTTAATTCAAAAACTAATGGGTCCAAAGAATAGGAGAGAAGAAAAGAGAGTGCCTCTCATGTGGGCTAAAATAATTAGGACAAGTTTCTTGTTAGGGTGTCACTTGGAGTTGAACACTAGACCAAGAAGGAGCTGAGAAAACAGGATCTCACATGAGTCCCCACTCTCACATGGCAGTAGCCCTTACCTAATATGCAAGGGCAAAGGAAGTGCTCAGATTGTCCTAATTATTTAGCTTCAGTATTAGATGGATATAATATTGGACACGCAAACCAAGGTGAAATGTATAGAGAACAGAATCTTGAAATGTTTTCTTCATTTACATAAAAGTTAATGGAAGATGATATCATTCTGTCCATTCCTCCTTCTCCCCAGCATTTTGTTTATCTGTTATTCTACTGGCCCATCACTCAGTTAGTCATTCAATAATTACTGCTTTCATGCCCACTATTTGCTGGGATCCTGTACATATAAAGTTGAAAAATATGTATGATCCTTCTCTCATGGAATTTGCAGTCTAATAGGTATCTCCAAAAACACTTCATGGTGGAAAAATTCTGACTGAGTCAGGATAACGTAGCTGAAAATCTTTAATTTGGTCCTGAGTTCACATTCCAGATAAACTCTGAAACAGGGCAAGCCACGGTTTCTCACCTATAAAATGACAATACTAATATTGTGTATATTCGATGTCTTAATACTAATATTCAATGTTCAATATAAAAATACTACTAATAATATTGCCATTTTATAGGTGGCAACTAGTATTGTCTCCTAAGATAGTCATTGGTCTAGAATGAGTCTAACAGATATAAAAGGGCTAAGCAGTGCTCATTATGTGGTTATACTCAAACAGTAGTTTCTATTCAACCTTACTAAATATACCTATGTACAAAACTAGGCCGCAAGTCTGCAACTTGTGATTGTCTGGTTTCTTTCTCAATCATGACTTTTCTGGCTTATCATCTGAATGCCACTGAAGAGAAAAAGCAAGGCTTGGTTCCAAAACCTTTCATATTTTAGCTCCACCCTAGGCTAGCCTCCCTCACACAGATCCCTCTGCATAGAAAATGAAATCCTAAGGCAGGCGTTCAAGAACTCCTGCCCAAAGCATATCCAGGCTCAATGTGTAGAGCAGGCCATGAGTCTATTAAGCCTTGCCCTCTTTCGTTGTAGGTAAAGTGTTCTTTGAATCCTCAGTAAGGCAGCCTGGGGTGGTAATTGAAAGACGGTGTTCTGGAGCCAGGCTGACTAGGTAAGCCCTGGTGCTGCTGATCCAGTTGCATCACCCTAAGACTTCATCTGACTCTCTGTGGTCAGCGAGTGCACAAAGCACTTACTGTACCTCATGGGTGGTTGTAGCTGGGAGTTTTAAAATGAGAGCGTGGACATAAGGTGCAAGTCTTTATCTATGGAAAGTGCTCAATAAATAGAAGTTATAGGTGAGTTTTTTTTTTTTAAGGGGGAATATTTGAAAACAAGAAAGAAGAGAAAAACTCAGTAAATTCACTGCTCCTCATGAAAAGCAGGCAATCAGTGGCCCTATTGTGTCCCCTGAAGTCCAATTAAAAAGAGATAATAAGAAATTATTGAAGTGGCTTAAATTGAAACTACCTGAATGTTCTGGGTCTGAAACTCCACAGGCAGGACACAGGCTTCAAAAAAATTCCTTCTCTTCATTCTTTCCTGTAGCGATTCAATTTATCCCAGCATGCTGGAATTTCCTGGCCTGCTTTCACCTCTTGAATATCACTACAAGGAGGCTGTTTTGTTGTTGGTCAATCAGGTCAGGTCTGCACCAGTCTTAATTACCTGAAGTGCAGACATTCAGGAAAGAGCACTGTAGTTGCAAACAATTTTACGGCTAGCCTTAAGTGATTCTGTCGTACATGTACAAAGGCACAATGATATGCTTTTTGTGGTTGCTGTTATTAAGTAGAAAACAAGCTCAAAGACCTTTCAGGAAGGATCCTTCTTGTCTTGCACTGATTGTGTGCCAAGCACTTCACCTATTTTAATATCAACAATGATGGGAACAGCAAATAACCTCCATGTTGTCCTAGATTCTTCTCTTTCCCTCACATCTCACTCCCCACAGCTGATCCAGTGATTGCTGTTTTCCTCTGAAACAAGTCTTGAATCCATCAACTTCTTTTATTTCATTTTGACTACCCTGTCCATGTCAAGTTACTTAACTTCTCTGTGACTCAGTGTCCTTATCTATAAAATGGGACAGTACTATCTGCTTCTTAAAATTGTCATAAATGAAATCATGTGTAAAGTACTTAGAATAAACACTGAGTGTGGGTTGCTAGTTTTACTGTGGTTGTTGCAATGGCTTTCTAGGCCACTTTCTGTTTCCACCTATTTTCTCATGAAATTTATTATTTATACAGCAGCTAGAATTATCTTTACAAAAGAAGTGTCAGCTCATGTCACTTCCTGGCTTAAAACTCTCCAATGTCTTCCCAATGCATTTAGAGCAAAATCCAAATTACTTCCACTGCTCACAAGATACTCCACCCCCATTTCCTGAGCTCACTGTGCTTTAGCTGAGATTCCAACCCCTTTCTCCTTCTTTAAAACGTGCTAAGGGTGGTTCTCCCTTTAGTCTCTGTGCCAGCTATTTTCTTTCCTGGGATGTTCATCTCCTAAATCTTCCTTTAACTGGCCTGGGTCCTTATTCAGTTCTCAATCCAGTGCTACTACCTCAGAGAGGTCTTTCTTTGATGGATTCATAGTAGATGTACATATTTTCAGGGTAATGTGATATTTTAATACATTCATATGATGTGTAAAGTTCAAATCAGGGTGATTGGGATATCTATCATAATTTTCTTTATGTTAAGAACATTTGAATTACTCTATTCTAGCTATTTTGAAATGTACAATAGATTATTGTTAATTATTGTCACCCCACTGATCTATCAAACACTAGTTCTTATTTCTTCTATTTAACTGTATAATTGTACCCATTAATCAATCAGAGAGGCCTTTCTTGACCATCCTAAGCTTTATTTCACTCTCAGTCCCTCATGATTACCCTAATACTCTTAAAAGTTTTGTTTATAGTACTTATTACTATGCAAATCAGTACTGTAAATGCATTTTTTTTTGGTTACAGTGTTGTTGTAATTATCATTATTTTACTTGAAGGCCTTTGGTAAGGCATCTATTCCTCACTTCCACAGGATCAGCCACTCCCCACTGCATAACACAGGTCCTAGAGACAGTGACATGATCTGCCAGCCCTAGAAGACCCCATGTTTCCCACTCTGCTTGGGGTAGAAACTGCAAAAACACAAATACACATATGTATTTCCAAGTACTGGGCATAAAAGAAGTCATCGGGAAGATTCAAAATAAGCTTATCAACTTTTAATAAAAGCTGATAGATTTATTTTAAAAGCTTATGAACATTTAAAGACTATCTCGAAGTAAAAACACAAAATTAAAAACTTCAAGAGAGAAAATGGTAAACTCTTGAGAATTCACCCACAGACCCTCCCCTGAGAAACACTGCTGTCATCTTCCTACTCCCAAAATAAACAGTACCTCCTTTATGTGTCTGAGTCAGATTCCCTGAGTCAGGACTATCTCTGACACTTCTTAATAGGAGAAAAGCCATATTTATAGCTAATGAATAAAATATTAGCCAACTCCGCTAAGTACTGACAGAGACCAGTGCTGATTGCTGCCCTGGGACTAACCTGCTTTGCTCACACAAATAGGGGCTGCTTATTCAAAAGAGATGCCAGCCAGCTTGGTTTGCATAAAAGAGTGATGACAAAGAATAATCTCCAAAGAGCCATCTCACTGTTGGGAACTAATGAGACATAAATATTTCAGAGGTAACAAGGGATGGAGAGGCCAAGGTTTAGAGAAACTGAGACTCATTGAGTTTCTTTTGTGTGTTCCATGCTTGATATAATTTATCTCACTTGGCCTTGATGGCAATAAAGTAAATAATAATATTGTGCCCACTTTACAGATATGTATATCAAAGATCTGAGCTGTTAAATGGCTTGTCTAAGGTATGGAAGAGGGGTTTAAATCTGTGCCAATATGACTTCAGAACCTGCACTTGTTCCTTTATACAACGTCACCTCTCATATTTTAGACACAAAGAGGTCCAGAAATGAAAGATGGCTGTTGTAAGTGTGTTGGGTTAAGATGATAAAAATATGTATACATAGAAATACAGCTAGAACACAAAGACTCCTATTTTATACATTATGGTTGAAAATAATGAGAGTTTTAATTTAGAGAAGAAAGTAGTCCTTAGATGTTTAAAGAATTGTCACATAAAGAGGGGGTAAATATGATGCCTGTTGTACCAAAGAGTATATATTAGACATATGGTTGAGAGTTTGGGTAGGGAGGTCAATTCTTTTTCCAGATCAGCTTGAAGGACTTTGAAATAAATAAATAAATAAAGCAGTGTGTGTGTGTGCGTGCACACGTGTTATTTTATTTTGTACACTGCTATATTTTCAATGTATGTAAGTATTTGGGCCATAGAGGATGCTCAATAAATACATGTTGAATGAATAGAATTGGCTCTGATGAAGAAAAATATAAGACTCTCCAGGTGTTGAGCTCCTCGTGAATGAATTTCTCAGCATAGAAATTCTCAGCATATGCTAAAGTTCTCAGCATAGATTCTTGCCCTGCTGGGAGGTTATATAATAGCTAAGCAAGGTTTATTGAACACTCTCTAGATGCTAGGCACTGCCCTAAACACTTTAAGATCATTATTTTATTTACCCTCACCACACTAGTATGAGTTAGGTAATAACAACATCATCATTTCACAAAAGTAGAAACTGAGCAGATCTTAAGATATAGACCTTTAAGATGATCAAAATACATATCCAAAGAAATACAGCTAGAACACAAAGACTCCTGTTTTATACATTATGGTTGAAAATAATGAGAGTTTTAATTTGGAGACGAATGTAGTCCTTAGAGGTTTTGAGAATTTTGCAGAAGCTTTTTTTTTGTTGTTTTAAGGTTTGCAGAAGTTACGGCATTTTCCCAAAGTTACACAGGTGTTAAGTTCTAGGGATTGGAGCAAAACCCAGGCTTTCATTAACTTTGTGCTATGTGGCCTGGCTACATCAGATAGTCAGCACATCCCCTTCCAGTAATGAGAGCCTACACATACTATTTCTAATCTAATCTCTGAATTGAAGATTAATACCAAAAACATGGATGATGCTCTTCCTAAACAAGCACCAGTTTCCATGGAAGTTACAGCTAAAGCTATCACACAATATGGCATTTACTTGTTCAGACTAACTTATCATTGGAGAGATAAAGTCCAAACCATGGCACTTAATGTATTTTAGGATCCATCCTCATCTCTTATTTTTGTACATTAGAGTATTTTTTGTCTGTGTATTTCTTTCTCTTTAGAGTCTCCTTTCGTCTGCTTACTTCCTTCCCAAACTCCTTGCTTTCAAACATGTTGTATCTCTATATTATAAATCGATTGGTCTGTCTATCTGTTTGTCCATCTGCCCATTCATCCATCCACCCATCAACTACATCTCAAATCAACTACATGTCAGAACAGTGTTTATATCAGGGAACAATACCATGCCTCACCACTTTATGGTCTCACAAAAGAGAACACATAAGTAAACCTATCTAATTCCTACTTATTATGCAGGATACAGCTCCAGTTCTTTCATCTTCCATGAAGTTGCCCTAAGTTTTCTGGCCCCTCTTTATCTCTTTTGTCTTTCACTCTTTCAGCGCTATGGCCCACATCATAATCACTGTTTAGTGAAACCTCATTTCAGAGGGAGGTTAGGTTCCAAAATCAGCATGAAAGGACAGAACAGTCAAAATGGTGCCTGTAAATCCCTCAGGAAGATGGTACCATGTGGAGATTGACCAATGGGCCATCACAGCAAGTTTATCCTCCATGTTGAAACAGATTACTGTTTCTTTGATTTAAATGCCAGAGAAGAGGTCAGCTTAGATTAGAACCAATCTGTAGGAAAAACGTGTATCTAGTTAAACACAACAGTCACCTTACACTCAATCCTACTGAGATGTTCACAATATGAAAGAACCAAGAGCAACTGAGGGCACAGCAGAGGTACACTGTCCCTTCAAACTGTCATTTAACTTTTTCAAAGGGACGACAAACCCAGGAGTTCACAGAGCACATGGTGTCTAACACCACACTACCAGTTCCTTGTTGAATAAGATTGTCTTATCAATTCCCTGTTGTACGAGATCCTCTGTGATGTGGTTCCTGTTTACCTCTACAATCCATTTCTATACTTTCTACACTCTAACTGTACTTATTTCTAGTTTCCACAAATTAAACATGTTGCTTCACACCTCCTGCCTCTACCTACAGCGTCCTTTCCCATGCTATGCTGCAAATATGCGTCTTCAATACTCATTTCAAATGTTTCCTCTTCAGGGATAGGTTGACTGGTTCAATACCCCATTCTTCACTCCTTCCTGCATCCCTGCTTTTTGCCATGAAACTTTCAGCACCCTCCCACTCTGATTCTGGGCTTGGCCACATTACTTGCTTGGACCAATAAGATGTTAGCAATCGCAACACAGCAAGGGCTTGAAAAGTGCTGGTGTGATTGGGCTTGTCTTGCTTGTTAGCAGTGACTGTAGAAGGGTGTCCCTGGGCTACCTTGCTGGATGAGGAGAGACAGATGGTGCCAAGTCAAGGTGCCCAGCCACCCCAGCTAACACAATCCTAGATCAGCCAACTGTAAGCTTCCCCCCAACATGTGAGCCACCACAGCCAATATCACAGTTGCCTAGACAGCCTGCAGTCTACTGCAAACATATGAGCAAACCCAGCTGACCCCAGTCCAAATCAACTGTACCCCACAGACTCATGTATGCTATGAAAGTTTTATTGTTATTATGTAGCATTACTCTAGCAATGGAGAACTGATACTTCTTTAAAGACTTCTCTGACCCTCCCAAGGAGATGTAACAACTTCCTCCTTAGTGCAGCCTCTGAATCTTGTCCTTTCCTCTATTACAAAACTTAACACACTTTACCATTGTAAACATTTGATAAAGGAATAAGTAATATGATTATTTGTTGTTAAGTTTGGATCTTCTTCTAAGACTAACCTTTTTGAGAACAGGGAACACATTTGTGAGGGAGGTGAGGTATATAAACAATGTGGTTATGGCACATTTGGGTTGGAATCATGGCTCAGCAAGTGGCAAACTTTCTGAGCACAAGTGTCTTGAGCTATAAAATGTGAGCGGCGGCTGGGTGCAGTGGCTCACGCCTGTAATCCCAGCACTTTGGGAGGTCGAGGCGGGCGGATCACAAGGTCAGGAGATCGAGACCATCCTGGCGAACACGGTAAAACCTCGTTTCTACTAAAAATACAAAAAATTAGCTGGGCGTGGTGGCGGGCGCCTGTAGTCCCAGCTACTCGAGAGGCTGAGGCAGGAGAATGGTGTGAACCTGGGAGGCGGAGGTTGCCGTGAGCCGAGATCACACCACTGCACTCCAGCCTGGGTGACAGAGCCAGACTTTGTCTCAAAAAAAAAAAAGTGAGCGGCAGCAGAAATTATGCAGCCCTCTTGAGACAACAGAATGAAAAATGTGTATAAAGTAGCCAGCTGAGTGCCTGACACATCAAAGGTCTCAATAGATATTATTTGGTTAAGTGAGTTAATGAACTGACACTTCTATGGCAAAATTCTTAGAAGGAGTGCACCAAAAATAGAACATCCTTTATCCCATTACTGATTCCTGATATCACACCAGCTGCCCAGAGCATTCTTTAGCCTCTAATTCAATTTATGACTATGAAGGGTGATGTTTCAATTTACTGAACCCAACTATATAATTTAAAAAGTACCTGTGAGGACTATCTTTGCAACTTAACGTCAGCACATGTTAAGTATAATTTATTTAATCTTTTGTTTACAACAAAAGTTGCAGTTTGCTGCTTATAAATCACTCCTTCTGAAACCCTTCTGAGAAATACAGATTCTTGGTTTGTGCTAATTGCCTGCTCTGGAGCAGGCTAAGTAGCCCCTGTGATGGGCTACGTTCCTACACAACTAAGGAGCATGTACTTACCTCTCTGGAGGCAGGGAGCCCTCTTCCACAGTCACTGCAAGAGAAAGAGGCAGAGTGAAAAAGAGGTGTTTGCAGCAGCCTGGTTAAAGTGAATGATGCTTGTGCTATGACGTGACCCCACAGGTAATGTGGAGAATGGAAGCTTGCCTATGCCTGAAACATCCCTTACCTCCACCCCAGCACCCAGGGGATACCTGTTCCTGCATTGCAGTACTCACCCACACTTTACAGTACAATTTCTTATTTATGGATACAATCTCTTGCGTTAGACTTTGACCTCCTTAAAGACCAGAACCCCTGTGGAGTTTATCTCTTAATCTCTCATTTCCATCACAGGAGATGGTACAGGGATTATTGCTGCTCAATGTTCCTTTGAAATAACCTTGCACATTTACAGAGCACTCCCTGGTGTTCCAAGCACTATTTAAGCTCTTTCCTGGCATCATGTCTCATTATCCTCACACTAATCCTAAGAGATCAGTGGTACCCCACTTTACAGATAAGGAAAATTATCCCCATTTTATAGACAAGGAAAATGAGGCTCAGTGATTAGCAAACCCAAACTTAAATAGCTAGTGAGTACAGAAGCCCATTTTATTACAAAAGACTTAGTACTTTTTTCTATGTTGTCTGATAAACCTTCTTCTCATTCAGAGAGATTATTTGAGGCCTGAATGATTTAATGTTTGTAAAAATCACATTTATCCTTCTTTGATTTGGAGCTGGCCGTATCAGTAAAATATACTTATAAGAGCCTATCTCCCCATATAGAATTTCCTTTTAGGATAAGACTTAAGATGACTTGTAGCAGTGGTTCGCAAAGTGTGGTCCCTGGACCAGCAGCATTAGCACCCTCTGGGAACTTGTTAAAAGGCTAATTGTCAGGCTCCAACTCAGACCAACTGAACCAGAAACTGAGAACGGGGCCCAGCAATCTGTGTTTTAACAAGTCCTCTAGGTGATTCTGATGTACACTCAAGTTTGAGAATCATGAAGTTAGAGGCATTTAACCATGAAGTTGCCCAAAGCAGTTAAAACGAACAAAGACTGTGCTAGCTCTCTCAGTGATTCTGCCATCTGCTGGTGCTGACGGTCACAGTAAAATAAATGTAAACACAGCAGTACATTTTGTCCCAAAGTGTATGTTCATCTTGTGTTTCATTAGAGCAAACATAAGCTAAGGCATTTAAAATGTCAGCAGGATCAGATTGTGGTGGGAGTGATGAGGGATGAGAGGTGTTCCTTTAAATAGTAAAAGAAGACACAAAATAGCACAGAAAAAATGGCTTCCAAAGATGTTTCGGTTTCTGGAAGGGATCAGAGGGTTGGGGGTTGTAGGCTTTCAATTAATTACCAAAAGCAGATCACAGAGGCCTGAGGCCACCCCCACCCCCAACCCCAGCTAAGGATTTCAGGTCAAGTTCACACTGACTTTCTCCGTTTTCACTCCCTCCCCACTTCTCCCGCACCAATGGATTGTGTTGACAACACAGGTTTGCAGGAAACACAAAGGTTCCGTGACTCCCTGCTCAGCAACTTTTTGTTTTCTTCCTCTTGGACAGATTCCCAGTGATCAAATGCAGTGCTCTCAGGGGAAGTGGGCTGGTCTAGGAGCGATAAGGGGCCAATTCCCACAGAGACGTCATTTCATGGGCAAGCTGCTACAGCCCCTAGATGAGAATAACCAGTGATGGATGTCCAGCCTCATGGAAAACAGCAGCTGCATGGTCACCTGGGAGAAGATGTAGAGATGGAGGTGACTCCTGGTTGGCCATGTGTAGGGTCCTGTGCATTTCCTTATCTTCCCCTTGAGTCTTGGGAACAGCAGCTCGCTGCCTCTGAAAGGCCTGGAGGTTCACGATGGTAGGTCTTGAAGGCTTTTGGGGAGGAGGACCCAGGGAGTTGATGGAGGGCAGTGGCTTCATTTTGGGAAGGTGGCGATGTCTGACATCTGACTGCTTCTCTGAACACAGACAGTAAAAAAAGTAGGTTATGATTATTTTCATGTCATAGCTTGTTGGGTAAAACTGGTTCTTTGCCTCCATCTCAGTCCTGTCCAATCTATTCTCCACCCAACAGCTAGAGTGCCACGATCAATATATAAACCTGATCAGTTGCCATGCTGCTGCTTTAAGGATTTCCTCAGCATGAAATCGGTCACTCCATCTCTGCCATTTCTACACCACAAGGCACCCATCTGTGTTTCTAGATTCTTTGTTTGGCATATTATATGTCTTGCTTCCCACCACTTAAAGCCCAAATATTTTTCACACGTATCACTGGCTTCTCCATTCTCCAGATTTGATTTAGATAGCCTTAAAAAGCTCTCATATATCCAAAATTCTGTTCATGTTTTTCTTGGTTCTGGAACACTATTCCCTTTTTTGACAAACTTCAATTCATTCTTTTTAGGCTCTGCTCCAATGACACCTCCTCTAGAAAGCTTTTCTTGATTTCTCACAGGAATGAAGGCCGGAATCAACCTCTGATTTGTATCCCCGTAGCACATTGTTAATACCACTGCATCAATATCATGGCACATTGGAGGTACTGATCTATGTTCCCATTAAATGTGGGCTTCTGTGGGTGGAGATGGTGTTGTATTGATCCCCCAGCACCAAGCACAGGGCCTACCTCATAGGAGAGAGGCTGTGACTACTGAAAGGATTCTTCAAGCACTTATGACATGCAAATAATACTGGCTCTACAAAGAGGAATAAGAGTTGATCTGGGATTTCCAGGGCTCACAGCCTAGGACTGGCTTCAAAACTGACTTTATGATATCTGGGCACCTGTGTCTTGGAATTTTCCAGGAAAGTTCCAATTTTATATATATTTGTCCTCTGCAGTCTTAATCCAACTCCAACAGAAAGTCCAATATTATATATGAAAATCGTATCTGCCCTTTACACTGAAAATAGCACAAAATCTTATGTAATCCAACTGCCTTGATTTTTGACTTATGTAAGACAGTAGTTGACTACATGGGCCATCCATGCGAAAACTTAAGAAGTGGCCTAGCATTTTGCATATACCCCTGGGAGACTTGCTATGCTCTCCTCCACAAGCTGGAAGGGAGGGAAATCTTCCTTATTGCTTCACCCACAGCGGGTTACATCCCCAGAAACTCAGGCCCAAAGTTCCTTTCTTCCTAGGCTTTAATTACAAGTAGCGTTGTCAAAAACTTCAGTCATTATCAAATCAGGAAGAAGACATAGTGAATATTAATTATCACTTACTAATTGGGCTTGGAGTTTTTACCAGGCACTGTGCTAAGTAGTTTACATCCGTTATCTCATTTAACTATCTCAATAGCTCCATCTGGTAGATAATACATTCTTCTTTCCTTTCTCTTGTCCGTCCTTCTTCCCATACATCTTTCTTCCCATCTGTCTTTTCTTCTTCCTCATCCCTTCATCAATAACTATTTATTTACTATATTCCAGGTAGTGTTCTAGGAAGTAGGGATAGAGTTGAGAAAAAGAACTTGTATAATCCTACCTTCAAGAATTTTTATTCTAATAACAAGAGACTGATGATAAACAAGTAAACAAATAAACAAGATCACTACAGAGATCCATTAGTTCTATGAAGGAAATAAGGTAGGATGACAAGTGTGAACTGTTGATCATGAGGCAGTGTACTTTACATAGAGAGGTTAGAGAAAGCTAACCTTGGAAAGTTTTTTTTTGGAACTTAGGCCTAAATGCAGCTACAAAATCTTAAAGAAAAGAGTTTTTGAGGAAGAGGGAACGGCAAGTGCAAAGGGCCTGAGGCTTGACAAAGCCTATTTAAGGAACAGCAAGAAATCTAGTGTGTTGACTATGGGCAGAGAGCTAGGGGAGGAGAGGTAGGAGATAAGTCAGACACAAAACAGGGACCAGCATGCAGAGCCATGAAGACCACAAAGCAAGTAGTTTAGATTCTATTCCAAGTACAAACAGAAACCATACAAGGTTGTAAGGAGATTCATCCATCCACCCTTCCATCCACTTAATCATTCAACACATTTTTTTTTTAGGACTCATTCAATCTGGCCTTTTTCTTCTAGGTGCTAGGGATTTGGTAGTAAAAAAAGACAGTCCTTATCTTTTTTTTTTTGACAGAATCTTGCTCTGTTACCCAGGCTGAAGTGAAGTGGTACAATTTTGGCTCACTACAACCTCTGCCTCCCAGGTTCAAGCAATTCTGGTGTCTCAGCTTCCCGAGTAGCTGGGATTACAGGCACAGGCCACTATGCCCAGCTAATTTTTGTATTTTTAATAGAGACGGAATTTTGCCATGTTAGCCAGGCTAATCTTGAACTCCTGACCTCAAATAATCTGCCCACCTTGGCCTCCCAAAATGTTCAGATTACAGGCGTAAACCACTGTGCCCAGCCAGTCTTTATCCTTTTATAACTTACATAATACTGAGGTGAACCAAGTGCTTGGTGGCAAAACCAAGAGTTTGCTGATAGATTCAGTGTGTAGAATGAGGGAGGAGAAGGGAAATAGAGTATGGGTCTTAAGTTTTGGCCTGAGAAATTAGGAGGATAGTTGTGTTGTTTACCAAGACAGACGACTGGTGACAGATTTGAGTTATAAGAGAGCACTCAGGCTCTAAGAATCAATATAGATTGCCTAAATTCATGCAACTTGTAAGAAGTCGAGCTAGGATTCAAATCCAAGTTTTTCCAAAAGCTATCTCACAAAGCAATTCCAGGAGATTAAGCACTTTACTCAAACCCAAGATTACAGTTTAGCAAATGGGCCTAGAATATCATGCTGAAAGTCTGGAGCAACATTGCCCAGGTCATATACATAACCACTCTGAGTCAACAGGTTTTAAAATAGAAAAACATGATGACCCCTCCTAGCCCCTGTCCCATGGGGATCACATTTGTTACCTGGGGCCTGGCTGGCAAGCTCACACTCATAGATGGGCTGGTAGGTGCTGCTTGCTGGGCTCTTCTCAGGACGTGGGTTTTCCCAGCTCTTCCTGATATGATGAGAAATTACAAAAGAGGGATCTTCAGAGACATTAAGTAATATTTTGGGGGCCACCAAGTGCTTCTGGGAAGGAAGAGTCTGGGCTCCTTTTGTTTCCAGCTTTTTCCTGGGTTCCTCTGGAGTAAGCCCCATGCCTTTTTGCCCTTCCAGATGGAAGGCCTTACTTCCACAGTTGGCAAGGAGAAGGACTGATGACATTTCACTTTTCTGAGATGAAACCTTCTCCCAGTTCCAGAGTTTGTTTCTGAAGCTATTGGCCACCATTACTTTCTCCTTAGTGATTATCTCAACATTTGACTGAGTCACCTCTAACAGCAGAGAAGTGTTCTGTGAACTTGCTGCAGAACATACAGTGGACTTTCCCAGAGGCCCTGGGGAGCTAGAACATTTTGGAATTTCAGTCTTTTGAGCCAACTTTATTTTCTGAGGTTGAAGAGGCCGGGACTCACTACTGGAACAGTGTGGTGGGTGCTGCTTGTGGTTGGATGAGAGGGGTTTCCCATTGGCCAAAATTTGAGTTGACTGTTTGCCTCCAATGTCACTGTTTGGAGAAACTCCTGCTGGGAGTTTAATAGGTCCTGGAAGAGGTGGAGCATCAAGATTTTGAAATTTGGCTCGAAGTTCCTTGAAGCTTCTTACCCCTTCCTAAAGCAAAGAATAATCAAACAAACAACAAAAATAAACAACAACAACAAAAACAAGTGTCTCATTATTCCAAGAAAAAAAGCCAGTGTGATTAGATCTCACTGATCTCACCATGTTAAGGGACTCTAACTGCTGATACAATGCAACTGCTGATACAATGCAACTGCTTCTGGGCAATGTTAGCCAGCAGTGCTATTGTCTATATGAGATAGAATGAAAACACTATCTCTTTTTTAAACACTCAAGGGATGTTCAATTTTATCACAGCATATAAAGAACACCTATAGATATTACTAAAAACAGTGGAGAAACCCCTTGATACAAACTTTTGATGGCTCCCCACTGCCTATAAAAATAAATTCCAAACTGCTTTATACAGAATTGAAGGTTCTTCACAATGCAGTCCCAACTAGCTCAAAAGATGGTGGAATTATGATCTCCAACCACAGCCAAACACAACTACCCTTAAACCAAACAGAACTGTTTACAATTTTCTTAGACCCTCCTACTCTCTATCACCTGGAGTTTACTTTGTGTTCTTGCTTCACAAAATGTATCCCCATCAGCTTGTCAACACCTTTCTTGCACTTCACTGCCTACTAATCCATCAATATTTCACCTGGGGAACTTAGTTCAATATGCAAAAAAACTCCATTAAAAAATGGACAAAGGACATGAACAGAAGGTCAACTACTGCATGTTCTCACTTACAAGTAGGAGCTAAACACTGAGTACACATGGACATAAAGATGAAACAAAAGGCCCTGGAGATTATGAGAGGGGTGAAGGGACGAAGGCGGAGAAAGGTTGAAAACTTACTTATTGGGTACTGTGATCACTACCTAGGTGATGGAATCATTCATACACTAAACCTCAGTGACACACAATTTACCCATGTAGCAAACATGTGCCTTTACTTCCTGAACCTAAAATGAAAGTTGAAAAAAAAATAAAATAAAATAAAGCTTTCACCTGTGGATGACAGACACAGCTAACTTCTTTCCTGTCTCCTTGGTACTTCCTTAGCTTTTTATATCTTGGCTGTTGAACTTAACACTATGGTATGGAGAAAAGAACAAACTTTGGAAATAGACCTATGTTCATATGAAGACTCCACTCTTTATCCTCTATGGAAATACTCTGGGGAACTTGATCTTCTTCCCTCTAAGTGCCTCATAAAAATAAGTTATCAAACAGTAGCAGGATTAGGGCCATTATAAGTGAAATGTCCATTACAGTGCCTGACACATAGTAGGCCCATGATAAATAAAAGTTCTTTATAAGAGGCTAGATGACCCTCTTGCATTTTTAACTCCCCTTGGAAAATGATCATGCTCTTCCCTCTAAATTCAGCTCCAATGTGGTATATGAAAATAACGGTAGTAATGGGAGCCCAACCTTTGTGGCAGAGGAAGGAGCATGACTGGGTTTATACAGTGAATTGATTGGCTGTCTGGCCAGGTAGGTGTAGGCTTAACTCCTGCTCCATGCTCTTCCTGCTGGTTCTTCTTCCTCCCACTAGACCGCATTAGATTTTGTAAATGTGTTCTGTCATCTTTTGCTTTCATAGGAAGTAGGATAATGTCTAATGGAGCCATTGCAAAAAGTAAGAGCCACTGTCCTCTCCTGATCTTCTTAAAGGTTTTTAATTTCATGTACACAGACCATGTCCATGGCAGGGACTTCTGATTTTGCTAGCTTAGGAAATGTTGGGCAACCTTTTCTCTCTATATTTACAGTTGACTCACACCTGCCTTCTGAAGATTTTGGAAGGGAGGGAAATTGAACAAGAAGCATGAAGCAAGTGTCTCGGAGCTTAAGTACATGCACTCTCCCTCCTTTTTCATATCTCTGTTCTCTATCTCTGTAACACACACATACATGCACATGCATACACACACACACAGCCAGCAGGCAAGTTAATTCAACCATACTTTCTCTCCCCTGACGTGGCAAAAGCCAGCACTGGGCGTGAAATCAGGAGATCTGAGTGTGAAACTCTGCTTATCCATTTTCCACTTATGTGCCTTGGGCAATTCACTTCACTTTGTTGAGCCTTATTTTCCTCACTATAAAATGAAACTTATATTTCTGACAGCAGTTCGGGGTTAATGTAAGACTCAAATGAGATAACAGACATACACACCTCAGTGATAAATATTTTTATATTGTGGTAAAATACACACAAAACGTGTCATCTTAACCATCTCTAAGTGTACAGTTTGGCAGTGTTATGTAGATTCACACTGTTGTGCAACCAATCTCCAGAACTCTTTTCATCTTGCAAAAATAAAACTCCATATCCATTAAACAAGTCCATATTCTGTCCTCTCATTCTACACTCTGTCTCTGAATTTGACTATTCTAGGTACTGTTTAAGAGGAATCATAGAGTATTTGTCTTTTTATAACTGTCTTATTTCACTTATTACAATGGCCTCAAGGTTTAGCCATGTTGAAGCATGTGTTAGAATTTCCTTCCTTTTTAAGGCTAAATAATGTATCATAGTGTATATATAACACATCCTGTTTATCCATTCATCCATCAATGGAGAGTTGGGTGGCTTCCATATCGTAGCTATTATGAATGATGCTTCTATAAACATAGGTGTACAGATACCTCATTGAGACCCTATGTTCAGTCCTTTTGGGTATGTTCCCAGAAGTGAAATTGCTGGATTATATGATAATTCTATTTTTAATTTTTGAGGAACCTCCCTTCTGTTTTCCATAGCAACTGCACCATTTTACATTCTCACCAACAGTGTACAGGGGTTCCAATGTCTCCACATCTTCACCAACACTTTTTTCTTTTACAATAGCCATCCTAATGGTTATGAGTTTGTCAGTGGTTAATATTTTTTAAGTAATATAATGATTATTTTCAGTTCTTCACTATTTGAAGCCACACGGAGAACTACTGTACAATGTTATTGCTTAGATTTTAGTCTCTGTAGGATTAATTAAGCAAAGCCCTAGTATGGAATAGAATTACGGATTTGATAACCTCCAAACCAAGGTCCTGTGCAAAGATCACTGGTTCAGCGGGGAGCAAACCTGATTATACCTGGCTCTCTACTCTTTCAACACATGTTCATTAAGTATCTACATGCAGACCAAACATTGTTTTAGACAGTCAAGGGCTCTGTTCTAATGTCAAGGAGAGACAGAAAATAAGCAATTACACAAGAAAATATGAGAGACAGAGTGCTATGTGGAGAATTAAGCAGATGATGCAATGGTGACTCAGTGCCTACCACTGATTTTCAGAGCTACAGTAGAAAAGTAATTTCTTTTCTCTAGCTCAGCCATACATCAAATTAGAGGTTGGACTGGGTGATCTCCCAAGCCTCTTCCGGCACTAATATTTAGATTTTATTTTCCTTACAATCGATGGGAAATAGATGTGATGCATTTTGTTTTGTATTATCCATCACCAATAGGTGGAAGTTCAGTTTTGAGGACATGAGGAAAACTGCATGAAGATGGTTTGGGAAGTGGCCATAGGGTCCTTCTGGTTAAAACCATGCTCCATTTTTCAGCTGCCACAGCTAGTCAGTCCCCAAATCCCACTGATCTGAACTCTTAAGCAGCCCATGAGCGCCTCCCTTCAATTCTTTCTCACTTACTGTTGGAATGACTTCTTCATGGTCTCTCTGCTTCAATTCTGAGCCCCTCTAATCCACCATTTACTCAGTTGTTAGACAAACCTCTTTAAAAACAAATCTGGTCATGTAAGTCCCTTACATGTTTTAAAACCTTCAATTTAGCATCCCCAAAGCTTTCAAATAAGCTCAAATTCTTTTGCTTAGCACATAAGAGCCATCCTAATCCTGACCCTCTTAATGCTCCAGCATCACATTGGGCCTCCCCCCAACATGTTTTCTTCCTTCTAGCCTCACCAAATTGCTGACATTCTCCCAAACCTGTTTTGCCCTTTCCCGTAGCTGTAACTTTGAATGTGCTGCCTGCAATGCTCATCTTTCTCTCTAATTTCTTGAACTAGCAAATTCCTGCTCCTTCAAAATTTAACTCGTGTCATCTCAAAATATTTATTGGTTGCCTACTATGCACTAGGCACTAGGGTTACAAAGATGAATGAGGCAACCCTGACCTTTCAGAACTCAGAAAGTGAAGGAGACAGACACAAATTGGTTGTTTTAACATAATACAGAGAATTGTGAGATGTATGGCAGAAAGTCTGTGGAGGGAACATAGAAAAGGGGCTTGTGATGCAAACCCGGTTGCCAAGCAGATTTCCTAGAGGGGATTCCCCAGCTTAAACAGCCAAGCAAAGAATAGAGGAAGGCAGTCCGGAGAATGAACACAGAAGGCACAACCTTGGAAACAGCATGATGTACATGGGAAGCAGCAGCAATTTCACATAAATGAAGCACCAGTGCGCAGTATATGAGACTGGAGAAGAAAGGAGAGGCCAAGTCGTAATGTCATCGGGCTTAATCTTCATAGTGGGCGAGGAACTACTGATAGGTTTCCTGGTGAGCAGCTAAAGGCAATTTTTAACTGATTCCTCTTTCATGACCACTCTAGGTAAGGCAGCATCTCTCCTTCACTCTTTACCTACCTTACCCTGGGTATACACTGGCCCATCCAACCCTTTCTAGTGAGCCTTCCCCTAGCACAGAGCCTGGGAAGCTTGGAACTACCACGCCCAGGCACTGTTTCATCTGGAAATTTGCCCAACAGAGGTGTCCATAGCTTGGTAAATGAGCCCCTGAGGGTGTGGCCGCTCAGGGGATAGCATGTGCTTTGGGGAGCAGCTGTGGCAGAGGTTCCTGTGCTATGCGGTGGGTAGCAGCACTGATGGGTTCACATAGGAACTGCCCCATTCCCTTAGCTCTAGCATATAAGCTTCTTGCCAGTTCTGGAAATTCCTAAAATAACTTATTGTAAATCCTTTTCCATTCACATTCACAATAACAAGTTTGGTTATCTGCAAGAACAACAACAAAACACACTGGCTAACGCAGCCTGGTTTGTTTTCTTTATAGCACCCATCAAAACCCAGCACATGGTCTGTCTCCCTCCATCAGAATGTAAACTCCTTACAGGTAGATACTTTGTTTGTATTTCAGTATTTGCCCACTGCTGTAGTGCCAGTGCCTCGATAAAAATGTGGTGAAGGAATGAATCCTTAATTCACAAGTCTTTCAGAACCCCTTTAAGACAGGGCCAGTATCCTATTTATCTTGGTATCCCCAGCAGTGGCAGAAGTGACCCAGAAAATCCTTGGTGAATGAATGAATCAGTGCATAGATATTTAGAAAAGTTCGCTGGTTCACATAATACATGAACCGTAACTCAGCAGATTCTTAATTTTTTTCCTGTGTCATCTTTGTGAAAGCAGATTAGAATGCCCTCAGAAACAAATGACCTAATTGCTATCATGTCAACAGACAGCCCTAAAAATAGCCCGGAACATAGCCTGGTGCTTCTGGTTTATACTGGGCAAGCCTCAAATACTTCATCTGGGAAATACAGGCCAAAACAATGCCAGAGATATTGTGGGAACAACCTGAGATAAAAGACAGTGATGTCCTCTAAACAGAAGGGGTATATCTTTTTGATATGGAAATTAACCAAGGAGGTAGCAGCCAAGAAAAACAAAGACATTGCTATTTCAGAAGAATGAAGAGACCAGAGTAAAACAGTTAGAAGTCTGAATCTCAGCTCTTTAAGTGTGGCATTGTTATATTTAGATGAATGTATTTAGTCACTAGGAAAAAAGACTCCATCAAACAGTTGCCTTTTGTTCAATGTTTATGTTACAGGAATCTAAGGAATAATGATGATAATAATAACAACAAAAATGGGCAAACACATGATATTACCATATACCAGGCACTGTTCTAAGCACTTCATATACATTAACTAACTTAAACCCATGTATTCTCAGAATACAGACAAGGATAGTGAGGCAGGGCCTATGTGGCTTGTCCAAGGTCATGCAGCAAGTGTCAAAGCTGGGAATCAAACTCATACAAACTGGCTTTGGGGCCCATATGATCTATTCTGGACTCCTCTAACCCAAGAATTTGCTTGGTGGGTCTAGAAACTATTTTGGCTAATAATTTTCTAGAAACAAGCTAATACCTAATCACATGAGTATAAATGCTGTAACCTCCTCTTCTTGGGAAGATATTTTCCGCTTTGCTAGTTTCAGAGAATTGATAACTATATTTTTTTTCTATCCTCATCATCCTTTTTAACAACCCTTATACGTGATGCCTTAATTAATTTCCACAATAACCCCACCAATTAGGCAATTGTTACTGACCCTGTTTTATAGATAGACTAACAGAGAGGTTAAGTAATTTTCCCCAGTTTATATAGAGAGTGATACAGGAATTTAAATCCAAGTCTGTATAACTCCATGACTGCTTTTATTTATTCCGCAATAAATATACAAATATATTGACAAATATGCCTTTCTTATAAATTTAGTTCTAATTTAAAATTCTTCTGTTAATTCATAAAAATATCATAATCAATTTTGTATATGTCACATTTACTTTAGAGATTATGTTAAAAATGTAGCTCTAATCACACCATTGAAACAAACAAAAATCCCAGGAAGCCAATTTACATTGGCTTTTAAGACACTTTCTCAGACTTTTTATTATTTACACTGACATGAGCAAAACATTTTACTTAATATAATTGGCATAGTTTAAAACATTTTAATAAATTACATGGCCATTGTGACCATGTATCTTGGATTTTTCAAGGTACTTTTGATTTAATGTAATTTAAGAGATGATGGGAAAATGCAGAACCAAATAACAAAACTCAGTATTATATCCTTTCAAAGTAAATTTGCAAATGATAATAAATTCTGTGTCAAATCACATGTTTTGATCTCTGCTTTATAAAGCATGGCACAGACAGCTGTTCCGTCCTCTCCTGAGTTTACCCTGCTGCCATGGGCTGCTAGGTAACCCTCTCTATGTCACCACTCTCTGCCTTTTATGTACAATGGCATTCATTGCACCGCACAGCAAGCTGCCTTGGACAAGGACTGCAGGTGCTTGATAAGTTAACAGTGACTTGGTAAGTGAATGTAGTCATAAAAATATACATAAAATAAGTTCCAAAAGGAGAAGATACTATTTCTATGCACATTTCTTAATTGGAAAATAAAGGTTATCTCATTTCTGAATGTCTGCACATTGCTAACTGTTGCCTTCCACAGGGAGAAACAATGGCAATGTCAACGGCAACGGTTTATCACAAGTCTGAACATTCTTCTGTGGTAAGCAAATCCAAGAGCCTTAAGGAATATGTAAACTCAAAATCCAAGGCAAAGAGAAGGCTGCAGAAGCCAAGAAATTATGAGCCCAGGAAGAGAGGCAGTAGTAGCTGTCAAATCCTATCTAAGATGGAAAGAAGTAGAAGTCGATTAAATATAGCATCTGAGTCACTCTTCATGAATAAAAGGGCTTCAATTCAACCTTCCCTACTATAAGAACTATAATAATGGTGAAACCATCTGTATTTTTGGTACCAATGATTAATTCCTATGAAGGGGTAGGAACAACAGAACTGAACTGACACCGCAGTTGTCAGTTAAGGTTAAAGCTTAAGGTTAGAAAGATTAAAATCTTCCTAAGTAAAGGAAAAAAAAAAAAATCATTGCACCTCCATTATCTGTCAGGTCAAATGAGTACTTTTCATCTCCAGGTTGGGTGTGAGCAAGAATACCAGCTTTATTAAATGTGTGACCTTGAACAAGCTACTAAATCTCTCTGCATCTGTAAAATGGGGCCAGTAATACCACATGGGGCGTAAGGTTTCAGTTAAGTGTTACAAAGTCCCGAAGTGCCCAGCCCCTGTCCTGTGCTCTTGGTGAGACTGTGACTCCTCTAGTTGCAACCACATATGCCACCTGCTGTCCCTTAGCCATGATGCTGCCCACTGCAGACTGCAAAGGCAGCCCAGAGTCTTAATGGTCCTCATACACCACATGCTTTCCTCACCTCAATACTCCATGCATTACCACTAATGCTGCCTAAGCCTCCATCCCAAGTGGTAGGCAATAGTTAGCCAATGACTCGTCTTCCCCTAAAACATCAGGACAGTGAGACTTACATCCCCATTTACCTTGGTCACCATGAGAAAATGAAACTGGTCTGTAACAAAGGGCCTTATTCCCCACAGACCTCTATAGTATCACTAATTGAATCCCATTTCTCACCCTTCCCTGACCATCCTAACCCTCAGTCTGCAAAATTCCTCATGTCCTCAATCTCTTCTATGAACTTGCCCTCTACCTTTTTGCTCTAACTCAAACTCATCTCTCTCCTGAAGACATGGCTCTTCTCGTGCTCTCGCAAGCATAGCTTTCTCCTTCCACACTCCTCTCTATTCCTGGGTCAGAAAGTGGAGTAAAGTGTTTTCTTAGCTCATCACTACTGATTTCAAATTATTTTTTCTTCATCAATAACGCCAACTCCTGCAAATGGCATATTAAACTAAACCTACTGCTTTCCATTGATGCCTTCCACAATATTCCTGATCACTCCCTTTTATTTATTAAAGATTTTAGCACCCAGCTCACTCCTCTCTCTCTATTACTACTCTCATGACAATAAGCAAATTCCAAATCCATGCAGATAATCTTTCCAACACTTTGGCCTCATTTCTAATGGTCTCATCTTTCACCCTACTTTAGCCACTAATTTCCATAGATACACCTTAGACCTTGCTATGAGTAATAAATGAACCATCTCCAACACATCAATTTCAAGTACCCTACACCTGGACACCCCTTTTCATCTTACCCACTTGCCTTTTCTGGTGCCCCAACTCCAGCAATGCTTTAGCCTCATGGGTCTTAACACTGTTTCTCTACTATTCCCTCCCATCTTCATTTCCCTGTGTACCCAGATTGCATTCCATAGACTGTCATGAGAATCACTCTCTGGAATACATCTTAATTCTTGCCTCTCTCCCACTCACAGTGACTTGGGTATGGATAGAAGGCATGAAATGTGCCTAGAACTCTAACCTTGGTTAAACATTCTTCTTACTCTTTATTTGTATCTGAGGCAGAATTAAACCCAGGGTACCTCCTATCTACTTTGCAGTTTTTAGGGGCTGGAATTGTCTATTAGAGTGGGAGCATGCAGAAATTAGGAGCCCAAGTGAAGGAGTTAGGACTTCATTCCACAGGCAATGGAGAGCCTCTAAAAGTTGTGAGCAGGAGAACAACACAGTGGACAACTCCTACTCATTCAAGTCTCATGCAAAGCACTGCTTTCCCAATCCTCCTGGCTTCTTCCCCATCTGGAACAAGGACCTCTCTCTGCTTACTTTTGTCTTGGTGCTTATCACATTCTATCTTATCATAACTATTTACTGGTCTGCCTCTCCCACTAAACTTCACCTTTTTCAATACAAGGACTATGTCTTTCCATCATTGTATCTTCAGCTGATAGCTGGACTGGAGCAATTCAAAACATTTAATCCCCATTTAGTGAAGGTAGTTATGCAAGCAATTACCTAAATATAAGTACTATGCATGGAATCAATGAAAATATAGTGAAGAATTAGTTTAACTTGGCCCATTCAGGAAATCCTTCCCAAAGGAAGTAAGATTGAAGGATGAGTGAGTTTCCATTGGGGAGAAAAGGGCTATGAAGACATTTTAGGCTAAAGGAACAGCATAGACAAAGGCATGGAGGTGTGCAGGTCCATCGTATTTTCAGATTGGAGCAGCTAGAGTATAAAATGAGTGGAGCAGGAGGAAGAAAGCCATTATTCTTCCCAGGAGCCTTCAAAAGTTTAGGGCCTTCAAAGCCTTCATTCAACTAAGTAGTGAAGAATCTCAGTTGCCTTTTCAAGGCAATAAGAAAGGAGGAAATATTTTGGTTCAGGGAACCCTTCAGTGGATTTGAGATCATATCACTTTGCCACTTTCTTGTCTGCAACTGCCTACACTCCTTGTCATAAGGGCCTTTCTGTCCATCCATCACCAATTACAGGGCCATTAGAACTTTCATACAAGAATTCCAATAGTACGTTGACATCAACACAATCATCTTCCTAGCATCAACATGAAAATGTGTGTGTTTGTACCCTCTCTATAAAACCCCTTCTATCCGTTTCTTTCCCTGCACAAGAGCTCAGTCTTCATGTCTTCCTCTTTCTTTGAAACATTGCTTGGATTCTTTCAGATTTAGTTTTCATCACTAATTTAAGTCTATAATCTTTATACAAAATCCTCTGACCAGATATACTTTGGAATTCGAATTTTTTCCAATTTTAGAAAGGTAATATATTCCAAATTCTGTATATGTAACCCCTAGTGTGGTCTGAGAGAGCATGCTGTGATCAAACATGTTACCATTTCTGTAGTAAAACATATTAATGTTCATATAATGCAAGATAAATAAAGATCATAAATTGTCTCATGTTGGTTCAGGCAGGCTTTTGAAACCAAAAAAGTTATGAAAAATTAGTGGGTTTCAGAGCTTATTGGATTTTGGAATTGTGGGTAATGAGATCATGAACTTTTCCCTATCCTCTTCCTCACTTTTTTTTTAAGAAAGAAAAAGCAAAAGCAAAATAATTATTCAGCTCCAGGCATAATAAATGGAAGCTGGACTGATAGTTATTCCCTGGTTCAGCTGGCTATCTTCTGCTACTAAAGATTTTTGCAATCATTTTCTAACTGGTAACCCAGCCTCACACAAAAATGTTGCAGGGATCTGATGGCTCTAAAATATAATTCCATTCTAAAATGTCACTCCATTAAAAACAAAAATAATAGTGTTTCACAAGTACCTATCAGTTAAAGTGCTAATTCCTTCACCTCCTTGATCTGCTGCCAAACCGCCACTACACGGCTTCACGTTGCAGTCACGTAGAACTCCTGGGCTCCCTCTAGTGTAGGTCTTGTTTTCCTGCATCCCATCACAGCCCATGCTTCACCTGCCGTCTGGCATGTCCAGAATGTCTTTGCACGAAATCTACTGTCCAAATTTTACTCATTCTTCTAGGCACAGCTTTTATGCTTCTGCCATCAATGGCCCCTTCAAAACTTAACCTCTCTCTCCTCAGACCTCTTCTGGCAATGGTTCTTAATCCTGGCTGTGCATGGGAATATCCTGGGGACTCCTGAGCCTGCCCCACTGAAACAGAAGTTCCGGGGTGTCCATATTTTATGAAGCACCTTGAGTGCTTACTGTGTGGCCAGCTCAGCACCTGGTTCAAGGAATAGGTTTGAAAACATGTCGTCTAGCACTTCATCTGCAAATCTCTTTTAGTCTTATGCCCCTTGCCACTTTCCATATCCTACTACAATTATTCAAGTAGATGCTTCATCTGCCCTATATTCCATGAACTCCTTGAGGTCAGGTAGAAACACATACTCACCTTTGTAGAGCCCACAGGTTCAAGCATGAAAATTTACTCCTAGTAACACTCAGTAAGTATTGACCAAACTAACAGCGAATGAAATGAATGAATATGTTTCTGAAGCAATAACCTCCAGAGGGGATGATCTTTTTTTTGTTTTTTTTTTTTGTTTCTTTTTTTTTGTTGTTGTTGTTTTTTTTTCATACGGAGTCTCGCTCTGTCGCCCAGGCTGGAGTGCAGTGGTGCGATGTCCACTCACTGCAAGCTCCGTCTTCTCCCGGGTTCACGCCATTTTCCTGCCTCAGCCTCTGGAGAAGCTGGGACTACAGGCGCCCGCCACCATGCCCGGCTAATTTTTTTTTTTTTTTGTATTTTCAGTAGAGACGGGGTTTTACCGTGTTCGCCAGGATGGTCTCGATCTCCTGTCCTCGTGATCCGCCCGCCTCGGCCTTCCAAAGTGCTGGGATTACAGGCGTGAGCCACTGCGCCCGGCCGGGATGATGTTTTAAAAGGCTTTCTTTGAGAACTACAAATTAATTTCATGCCAATGATGCATCTCAAGGCAGGTTCAGGCCGGGTGCGGTGGCTCATGCCTGTAATTCCAGCACATTGGGAAACCAAGGTGGGCAGATCACTGGAGGTCAGGAGTTCAAGACCAGCCTGGCCAACATGGTAAAACCCCGTCTCTACTAAAAATACCAAAAAAAAAAAGAAAAGAAAAGAAAAAAAAGAAAAAAAGCCAGGCATTGTGGTGCATGCATGTAGTCCCAGCTACATGGGAGGCTGAGGTGGGAGGATGGCTTTCACCTGGGAGGCAGAGGTTGCAGTGGGCCGACATGTCACCACTACACTCCAACCTGGGTGACAGAGTGAGACTCCATCTCAATCAATCAATCAATCAATCAATAAAGTGCAGGTTCAATCATGCCACTCCTCTGTTTAAAACCTTTCAATGGCTCCCTGTTACCTTGTTGGTAAATTATACATTCCTTAGTCAAACACATAGGGTCTTCTCTGATCTTTTCCTGTCTACATCTCAGCTTCATTTCCCACCACTTCTGCCTCTAACTCACCCCTCCAGTAAAACTGAACTTGCCTCTGTGCATCTGTTGTTCCCCTGCCCCGAATGCCCTTCCTACCTTTATTTGCCTGGCTAAACATATTCATCTTTTGAGATTTAGGAGTTGCCAATCCCTCCCAGCAGCCTTTTCCAGTTCTTAGGTTGGGCCAAGTGTGTGTACTTGCTCCATTTTAGTACCTTCTGCTTCCCTCTGTCTTTCCACTTATCTAATTTTATTGATTAAAGTGATCTACATGTGTCCGCTTTACCACACCCCACTCGCACATGTGGATCAGACTGTGTTTTTTCACTTGTGCTTCTGTCTCTGTGCCTAGGCACACAGAGAGTAGATGGACAATATGTGTTCTTTTGAATTAAACTGAGCAGATTAGAAAGCATTTGTTTTATATTTGTGGGTGAGGTAACTGGGGAAAAATCAGGAATAATTCTAGGTAAAGGAAACTGAAAGGTGCGTTGGCTTATTATGTCAATGCATTTCCAGGCACTGCCTATAGCAGCATGTGTATGTTACCTCAATTACCATAATCCTTACAATTGGCTTCTGAGCTGTGCCCCCGCCCCGTGAAGATGATGACAAAAGTCAGGATCAGAGCTTTCTGAAGCTTGCCAGGACACATAGTAAATGAGTGCTGAGCCAAGATCTGAACCCAGCCCTGACACCAAAGCCTGTTGATACGGTTTGGCTGTGTCCTCACCAAAATCTCACCTTGAATTCCCACATGTTGTGGGAGGGATGTGGTGGGAGGTAATTGAATCATGGGGGCAAGTCTTTCCTGTGCTGCTCTCATGATAGTGAGTAAGTCTCACGAGATCTGATGGTTTTATAAAGAGGCGCTCCCCTGCATAAGTTCTCTCTTTGCCTGCTGCCATCCATGTAAGATGTGACTTGCTCCTCCTTGCCTTCTGCCATGATTGTGAGGCCTCCCCAGACATGTGGAACTGTAAGTCCATTAAACACCTTTTCCTGTATAAATTGCCCAGTCTTGGGTATGCCTTCATCAGCAGCATTAAAAAGGACTAATACACCTGTGATGTTTTAAAATCAACTCTTTGCTATACAACACGCCTTTTCCTTAATAACAGTGTTTTCCCTCATCTTTTCCAGACTCATCCAACAATTATTTGTTGTATGCTTACTACAGGTAACATAAATGCATGAGGCAGACACAGGCCTTGCCGTCCTGGGGTTCACAGTCTCATGGAAAGGATGGACACATAAACAGACGATGACAACACCTTGAGGTCCCTGATGTGATGGAGCAGCACCAGAGGCAGGACAGGGAACACCTAACCAGACTGAGGACAGAGGGACTTCCCAGAGAAAGTGAGACAGACATAAAGAACAAACAGGAACTTGGCTGTCAAAAGGGGGAATGAGATTATATTAGGTTGGTGCAAAGTAATTGTGTTTTTTGCCATTGAAAGTAATGGTAGAAATGGCATTTCAAAGACCCGAACCTGAGAGAGTCTGGCATGTGTGGGTTTCTGGGGAGTGTGGCTGAAATGTGAGATGAGAAGGAGAAATAGGGCTGGGGTGGCCCCTTGAAAGATCTCACAGGCCACTAGAAATAAACTTAACAACACAAATTTACATATTTATGGTTCCAAATTCCTTCCCAGAATATACTGGGAGATCATGAATATCAAAATGACATTTTGCAACCTTCAAATTCTGTCACTCAAGGCACAGGCCTATAGAAAACTCCCAAAGTGAAGTGAAAAACAAAGGGAGATAACTATTCATTGCAAACAAATGGGGTTTATGATGTCTTTTAGGAAATCAGCCAAAAAAAAAAAAAATGCTATGGGCTTGATACTGCTTCAAGAACTAAAACTTAAGCAACATTTAACTGCATTTTGTGGTGAGGGTAAGGGTTTCAGAAGAAAACATGGGCCATATATACCCTCAGGTGCCAAGTTCAAAATGTAGCTTTCAGCAAAAGGCTCAAGTTTAACTTGGTTGGCAGTCTGGGGATCAGGGCCTGAAGTCAGAATTTATGATCTCTGCAAACATGCCAAGTCCTCCAATAACCCAATTACAGCCCATCCCTGATTACATGCCCCACACTCACTCAGCATTGCAACTTAGGGCAAGAACAGGAGGCTTCACTAGAAACTGCCTGCCAGGGAGCTGGAAAAACCAACCACAGAGCGTCCTTATTTGAAAGGGGTTCCTGCTCTCCCTGCTGCCCTCTCCTGCTGCAGACAGAACAGTCACTCAGTGTCTTTTAGGTTTATGACAGTTTTATTTAAAGTGCAATTTAATGAACACTGAAAAAAGAAGGGTTGAATAACCTCTTTGAGCCACTTTATTGCTTTTACTCCACAGCTATGATGTAAACTCCTCAGTCGATGTGGCCATTTTAATTTCTTAGATTTGTTTTCTATATTACAGTCCCAGCTGCATGAAGAAACAGTAAAAGAAATCAGAGACACCATTCTAAATGCACTTGGGGCAGGTTTTACAGGTGTTAGATGTTTTTGCTTTTTAAAGAAGATAAAGGAGCCCCTGTCTGGTTTTCTGTCTATTCAGGAACCTATTTCTCCAAATAATAGCAATGGAAGTCATTTTTAAGATCTGGAGTGCCAATCATTATCATCATGCTCATCATTCTCGCCTCTGCTACTTCCATGTCACCCATTACCACACCTCACTAATTACTGAGCTTGCGCCACTGAAGTAGATGCAGTGGCATCTACAATTCTGAGACAGAACCTTGGATTCTTCTAACAACCCACCAAGATTGGTAAGCATTGGTATTACCATTTGATAGATAAAGAAACTGAGGCTTGGAGAGAAAGTAAGTTTAGCTTAGGGATTGAAAACCATGCTCTGGACTTTGGAATCAGATCTTCTGTGTTGGGATCCCTGCCCTTTCACTTTCAGCTAGATGATTTTAACTTTTATTCCCATCAATAAAATGGCAACAATAATAGTATTCACTGTATTGCCAATTAATTCAGACAATCCAAGCTAAGTGTGAATCACAGTACTTGGTACATAGTATATTTTCCAGAAATGTTAGCTACTTATGATTATTATTGTCATCATTATTATTACTGGTGTTGTCAAAGTTTGCATTGTTGTCGAGAGGTAAGTTTGGATTTAACAACGAGGTCGGATTCCAATACTCAAGATTGTTTTACTATACCACACTGGGTTAGGCCCTTTTCATACATTATTTTGTTTACTCTGCCACTATACAACATTAAAGAAGTGATGAACTCCATTTTACAGATGAAGAAATTAAAACTGGAGGGGTCAAGTCAACTTACTTGCCTAAGATCAAAGAGCTAGTAAATAGCAGAACTAGACCTACTGACCTCGATCCCCTAGCTCTTTCTAGCATACTCCTACAGCCTCAATTCTTGGCTGTAAGCAGTCAAGAAATGCAACTAAAGGGTGTTTGAAAGACCCTTTATCTGGGACAAAATGTTTTCTGCCAAAATTGATGCTTGACAGTCTTTCTGCTTTCCAAATATGTATTCTTCTAATCCACTCAGTAAACCTCAGGATCTTCTTTACTCCAAGAACTTGCAAAGCCAGACCTTCTTGTGAGAAACGTTTACAGCAGCAATTAGTTACACACCAATACCTGACAAAGACTCCTGGCACCAGCTCCCAATTTCCTTCACCTTGGGAGGTTGCCAGCTGTGAGGGGCCAGCAACACATTCTGCAGCCCAGCTGGTTTCTTAGGAAAGAAGCATCCTTGGCCCTTTGGAGAAAACCATGCACTGATGGCTTTAAAGAGGAACTGTGTACTGTATGCTGCAATAGAAAAGCATTAACTAGGAGAGCCCTGAGTAGATCTGTATTCTAAGGCAGTCACATTATATCTCATCTCCATCTGTGAAATGGATATGCTGGTTTACAGCAGAGATTTCACTAACGATCCTTGCATGGAGAAGAAGCTGAATGATGGCAATCTCTGTCTAGACTTCCTGCTTTCCTTCTCATTAATTAGCTTAATCAATAAATATTAATCCTCTATATAAGATATGAACCCAAGCTACCAAGTTGTACATCGATTATGTTGTTACACACACACATACTCATATATAGATATAAATATAGCATATAATAGTTCTACATCACTATTCACATTGTGATCACAGAGACCATTCTCATTGGCCACCATGTAAACAGCACCTATTGGAGTTGTGCAACTCAGTGGCCCCACTGCAGATTTCAGTGGTGATAGTGGTGAACAAATGTTCTCTGTTCTCACAGAACTTCTAGGCAAATGGGTAACTTTAAAGGTCTACAGAGATCATTCATTCGATTACTAGTTCAGTGCCAACTATGTACAAGGTAGTGTTCTAGACATGTGAAAATGCACTGTAAATTGCAAAACATAATAGAAGTATACTATTAACAGCTATTTTCCTCTTATCTCTCCCTCTGAATATTTTTTTTTCTCTACCTCCAGTCTTACCTTTTCTAGTTCATCCACTTCACCAGATTCGCTCTTCTTTTATTCCCCCTTGGGTTTCCTAACATAGTGACCAGAGCAGAGAAGACACTGTGAATATTTGCTGGAGGAACGAATGCCTCCATGCTTTTGCACACATGTCACTCTCTTTCCAGAATGCTCTTACCCATGTTTATTGTCTGAAAAATGTTTGTTTTACTTGACTCAACCCAACTGCAAGTCCCCGAGGAAACTTTCTATCAGGGACGCAATGAGGGGTGGCCACTCCTCTGTGCTCCTAGAGCTCCTATACCTCCTCTACTGCGGTGTTTATTACACTCTAATTGTTTTTTACATTCTTCCCCTTCCTCCCTAGACTAGAAGCAACTTCAAGTACAGCAATAGGGTTAAGAACATGGGTTTTGGATTTAAAAGCCTTAAGGTGAAATCCTACCTCTACGAATTCTGTCTCTGTCACCTTTACAAAGCTATTTCAGTTCTCTATTTTCCTACTTCCTGATGAGTGAAATGGGGATACAGCTTTTCACATCCTAGGACTGCCATAGACATTAACCTTGGCCTGGTGCCTGACACAAAGCAAACCCACAATAATGATATTCTGATGAAGCTAGTTGTGATGTGGATAAAGAGAGAAGAGAGAAAGGAGGAGGAGGAAGGGGAGAAGAAAGAGAAAGAGGAGGGGGAAGAGGGAAAGAAGGAGGAAGAGGAAGACAATGATTATCATGATGATCATGGTGATTTTTAGTGATGAAATGACTGTGACAGAGTACATGTTCAGTAAATATGTTCAGAATTAATCAACCTGATGGTTTCAGATGGAAAAATTGAATCAGTTCTGTTAGGTGGCATTTCAGTTTCCAGTAATAGAAATGCTCCAATTTTGCCTCCTTCTGCACTCACGGACATGAACTCATTCCATGAAGTTTTCTTGGAGTTTTCACTCCAGTCTGCACCCCTTGACTCTAGTCATTCTGTGAAACTACCCTACGAAGTTACCCTCTTCTCACTCCCCTCTGTTTCCGAACCCAGGCTAGCTAACAAGGGGCACAGGACCCACTCTGTAAACATTTAGTTCTGCTCTGTTTAGACTTAGACTCAATTCACACACCCAGTTTCCACTCCCTCCCAGAGGCTACATTTTTCTCTCAGCAAAATCTGAAAAATATCAAAGAGGGCTGTAGCAAGACTTTTCTTTAAATAAAGGGCTAAGAAAACCAAATGGAGATGGCCTTGAGTTGGTCATACGGGCACTGGGTCAGATTTTGTTACTTAGCTCAGAGATGCCAGTTTCACGTAAAGAGCCAGAATAATTGAAGGGCAAAATGCATCAGGCAGTGCTGCCTGGAACGCACAGCTTAATGGAACATTAACAGAGATTTTTCTTTGGGTTAATTAACAAGAGGAAATAGTAAGACTCTGATGTCAGGTGATGCTGTACTTTTCCAATTTTTTGGAAGGGAGTTGTATTTTGAATATATTCCCCCTTTCCATGATCCTTCATATCCTGTGTGTTTCTCTATCACTGTATTTACTATCTTTTATTATCAATATCTATTTACTTTTCTGTTTCTCAGTAGATGGTGAATCCTTCAGTGGATATCATCATCATCAACAGCAGCAGCAGCAGTAACAGCTAACACTCACTGAGCACACGTATGCACTGGGCATGATTCTAAGTGTTCTCTATATATTAAATCATAGAAGCTCTACGGGAGGGAGTGTCATCAGGCAGGTAGGCACTTCCATGGAGAATCAGAGAGGTCAAATAACTTGCCAAAGTTCACACAGCCAAAAAGTGGTAGCACTGGGATTCAAACCCAGAAGCTGAAGCTTTAAAGCACACATTCTATAAGAGTTCCTCTCTCTCAGAAACTCTAGAATAGTGGTAGTGTAACCAAGAAGTTTAGCTTCAAAATGCATTTTAAAAACTTTTTCCTTTCTTGCTTTCAGCCTTGAAACACACTTTAAAACTTTCTTTCCCTCCCTTCCCACCTGACACTCCCTTGCACTGCCAGCTTATCTAATTATGTACTTAGAAATTCCAGGGGCTAATCTTGAAACAAACCAGCCCATGGCGACCCAGCTGTGAAATTCCAGAGATTACCTCCACGCAGTTAGTCAACAACCCAGCCATTGTTGAGATGATGCCAGCCCTCGCTCCAGGTGGGCCATGACTCAAGACAGTCACTGGGACAAGACAGATGAGCCTCTCACCAGCACCACCCTCACATGCCTCCCGTTCCGAGTTCCCCTTTTCAAACCTCATTCCATAGCCTAAAGTTTCCAATGGTCTCTTTTTGGTTTTTTTTGAGATGGAAACTGAGACCCACCAAGGTGAAATAATTTGCCTAAGGGCACACAGGCATGAGTGGCAAAGACCAAAGTCACCCAGAGGTCTTGAGACTCCCGATCCAATGTTATTTCATTCATACCACAACTTGGAGAAAAGGTTGTTGTAATGGACAAAAAACAAACAAACAAACAAACAAAACCAGCAGCAACACACACTTTTGTATGATATTTTTTAAAGGGTGTGGAAAGTGGTTCTTCCCTGTTAATCTTTTAAAAGTTTAAGTGATAATGCTGCTTTGTTTTTCTGTATCGACTTTTCAGTTGTTAAAAACCTTTCTCAACCTTTTTTTTTTCTTCTTCTTCTTTTTCTCTTTCCTGTCTAAGATCACACTCTGGGCTTTGAGGTGAGCCATTGGTTAATTCATCAAAAGTGGAGGGTAGAGGGCTCAGAAAGTGGTTTGAATTCTAATGTCAGCTCTGCTACAATTTTGGATTGGAGAGTTTTGATTATATCAACAACTACAAATATTAGTCTAGGATTTTATTCTTTTCATAGTACTTTCAAATACATTATTCTATATAATTTTATAGATAAATAGTTATTATTAGTCACACTTAGAGATGGGAAATCTGAAACTCAAAGAAGATAAGTTATTTGCTCAAGGTCACATTCCAAGTAGATGGCAGACCTAGACTCAATTTCAGGTTTCCAGTTCAAAGATTTTTTTTTAAAACCTCTGTCCTATATGCCATTCACCATCACTATGGTAAAAAGAACCAAACTAATGGTTAGGGATGGGGACTCTGGAGTTAGACACATTTGAATTTGAATACTGATTCTTCTCTATCTGTAAAATGGGAAAGATGGTTAACAGTAATAATACAGTGAAAAGTAATAAATAAAACTTCCACTTTTTCCAGTATTGTGATACAAAATTGCTTAATTATTATTCTGAAGCACATTATTTGTCACTTCTCTGTATTTAATAGGTCCTAACAAAATGTTTCATTATTTTGATTAATCTTTAAAAATCTCCCAGGGGCTTGTTATTTCAGATTTTACAGATGTGAAAAGTTAAAACCCAGAAGTCAGTGATCAGGGAGGAATACTGACGATGGTCGCAGGATCATTTCTGTCCATTTTCCACGCAGAGGGGAATAAACACTTCTCAGATTTCTTCGCTGAAGAGATAAGCACAGCTGTCGTTTTGGGAAAGGTCAAAATAGCAACACGATATAAAACACCTCCCAGGTTGATGGGGGAAGAGAGTGCACACAGTTATTTACATAAATTCTTTTATTTTATTTGCTGATATGGTTCATTTATTAGTTGCTAGGGTTATCACAGCAAGCACAACAGACTATGTGGCTTAAACAAGAGAAATGTATTGCCTTACAGTTCTAGAGGCAAAAGTCCAAGATGAAGATGTTAGCAGGGTTGGTTATTTTCTGAGGGTTGTGGGGGAACGATCTGTACCAGACCTCTCTCCTTGGCTTATAGATGGCTGCCTTCATGTTCACATGGTGTCTTCCCTGTATCTTCACATTGTCTCATTCCTGTGCATCTCTCCAGGTTCAAATTCCCCCATTTTATAAGGACACCAGTCATACTGGATTAGTGCCTACTCACGAACTCACTTTAACTAGATGTATTAGTCCGTTCTTACACTGCTAATAAAGACATACCTGAGACTGGGTAATTTATAAAGAAAAAGAAGCTTAATGGACTCCCAGTTCCACATGGCTGGGGAAGCCTCACAATCATGGTAGAAGGCAAAGGAGGAAGGGCAAAGGTATGTCTTACATGGCAGCAGGCAAGAGAGTGTGTGCAGGGGAACTGCCTTTTATAAAACCATCAGCTCTCATGAGACTTGTTCACTATCATGAGAACAGCACAGGAAAAACCCACTCCCATGATTCAATTACCTCCTGCCTGCTCCCTCCCATGACACATGAGGATTATGGGAGCTACAATTCAAGATGAGATTTGGGTGGGAACATAGCCAAAACATATCACTTGATCACCTCTATAAAGAACCTATCTTCAAATAAGGTCACATTCTGAGGTGCTGGGGGTTACGACTTCAACATGAGTTTGGGAGGGATGGGTGTCACTATTTGACCCATAACAGCCCACCTGTTATTACCATAAGTTATTGTTTGTAGAATTAACTGCCTTTGAGTTCATTGAGCTGTGCTAAGCTCTTTAAATGTATTAATTTATTCAAACCTCGGTTGAATGTTAAATCTTATGTTTATGGGCAGAGAATGACTTTTTAAATAACTACACAGAACAAAGGATATATCTAATTGTCCTGATATCTGTTAATGAAAACAAATCACCCCAAAACTGAGTGGCCTAAAACAAAAAACATTTTTCTGTATTTCACAATTTTGTGGGATAGGAATTTGGATGAAGCTCAGCTGAGTTCTCCTGTTCCACAGGGTGTTGATAAAAGTCATTTGGCTGCATCTCACCAGTGGCTGGTCTAGTCTGGAGGGTACTGATTTTAGTCTTGCAGGAATGGCTAGAAGGTTAGGCTTAGCTGGAACTGTCAACCAGAGTGTCTATATCACGTGTCTCCAGCCAGAAAATACTGGAGTATAGACTACTCACATGGCGGCTCAGGGCTGCAAGAGTAAGTGTTCTCATAAATGAGGTGGATGGGGTATGACCTTTTATGACACAGTCTCTGAAAGCACAGAGTGTTACATGTACCACACTGTATTGGTCAAAGTAGTCATGATTTCAACCAAGGGATGGGAACATGGGCACCATCTCTTCATGGGAAGATATCAGAGAACGTGAGGCCAAGTTTTAAAATCCCCCGTATAACACATACTAAACATCTACTACACACCCAGTGCTATTCTAGATAATGTAGATGTATCGTCAAGATGATACCTCCTGCCTGGGCCTCTTCCTTGAACTCTAAACCTGGCTGTGTAGCCCCCCTAAACATATTGCGTCTAAAACCAACACCTAATCTCCTTTGAAACCTGCTCTGTGTTAAGTCATCTCGGTAAACCTTGATTCCACTCTTCCAGATGTTCTAGCTTTACAACTTGGAGTCATCAACAATTTTCTTTTTTTTTTTTTTGGTCCAATACATTAGTAAATCTTACTGACCCTACCTTTAATCTATTTCCAGCATCTGACCACTTCTAGCCACTTCATTGCTAAGACTGGTCTGAGCCACCATCCTCTCTTGCTTGGATTACTGCAATAATCTCCTACCTGGTCAGCTGGCTTCTGCTCTTCCTGTCCCTAGCATCTATTTTCAAAACAGTAGTCAGATGATCCTTTTAAAATGTCAGTTGGATTGCATCATTGCCCTGTCCATAATGCCCAGGGGGCTGTCCATTTTGCTTAGAGGAAATGCTCACGTTTCAACAATGGCGTCCAGGGCCCTATATCATCTGACCCCACTCTCTCTGACCACTCTCTCCCTCACTTCCTCCAGCTCCAGTCATTCCTTGAGCACACCAACGAGCTTCTGCCTCAGGGCCTTTACATCTGCTATTACTTCTCCGTAGAATGTTCTTCCCTAAGATATCCACACAGTCCATTAATTCCCATACCTTTTTCAAGTTTCTGCTCAAATGCCACCTTCCATTGACACCTTTCTTGAAACGATCTCATTGAAAATAGCAGTCCGTCTTCCTGCCTGACCATCCTTATTCCCTTCCCTGCTTTGTGTATCTACATTGCACTTACTGCCATTTGACCCATACATAGATTTGTTTGTCTTCTCTCACTAGAATATGAGGTTTAGGAAGGCAGGTATCGTCAACCGTTTGGTTCACTGCTGCATCTGCAGCACCAAAGCAGGACCAGACCGCACAAAACATGTCCTCAACAAATATATGTTGAATAAGTGAGTATTTTGTTAACTTTAGAAAACAAAAAAAATCTTTCTTTCAAGATGAGAAACCACTCTTATTTCTCTTTTGATTTTTTTCTGTCTCTGAGCAGTGAAAGTTATGTAATCATATTAGCTTATCCCATAAAAATGTGATTAGCTAACAAACATACTCTTGTACATTTTTATCTAATTTGCCTAACATTCTTCCTGCTGTCCTATTGTAATCCTTGCTAGCAATGCTTGGCTTGTAGTTGGCACTCAACAGTTGTTATTGACACAGGTAAGCTCATGTCCCAGCTCTGCTACCAGCTGTGTGATACTGAGTAAGTGATAACATTGTCAGTTACCTCATCTATAATAAATGGGGCAATGGCATAGATCTCACTGTGTTGTCATCAGATAAACTGAAATGATGGATGCCAGTGCAGATCCTGGCCCATCAGAGATGGCAAAAATGTAAGTCAGTTTCCTTTTCTTACAGGCACGCTAAATATATTCAGCCTGGCACATTCCCATCAAGGAGGAGTTTCTCAAAACTTACTAAGTGGTACAGGAGAGGTGGGGGTGGCGGGGAGAACTCAGAGGAGGGAGATGAGGTCATGCCAACATGCCCCTGCTCACCCCTTTCCAAAACTCAGCTATTTGGACTGGAGTGATCTGTCACCGAGATAAAGATGCCCTGTGCCCTGAGACAAAGGAAAGCTTTTCCTGACCAGTAAAAGCTGAAACGTATCCTGTGTCCTGATTTAAAACCAAACATGTGGGTGAGAAGCCACATGATTCATGGGAGAAAATTACTTCACTCCAAATGTATAATAAAAATGTATGGAAGCAACACACACACATGCACATCAAAAGAAACTGACTTATTGAAGACGGAAATAGAGGAGAGTAGAGAATTGCAGAAGGAAAAAGGAAGATGTGGTCAGTCAGGCGAGACGTCTCCAACTATGCCAACAGCACTCAGCCATCCAAGGGGCAGGGAATGCTGGCGTGGGGCAGGGTACTTTTCCATACATCTCTATACAGGCACCTCTGATAATCTCACAAACTAGTTATTGTACTAGTAATTCACTTTCATGAGCAAAGGACCCAGGGCTCAGGATAACAGGCACACTTGCCCCAGGCCACACAGTTAACAAGAAGCAGAGCGCAATCTAGAGCCACAAGCCACAAAAGAGCACTGCACAGCCGGTTGCCCAGCACCAAGCACTGCCCTCTGACCAGGAGGCCCGCTAATCACTGTAGAGGCCGGATACAGTCCACAAGGGCAAGTAAACACAGTGAGAAGCCAGCGGGTGCTTCAGCAGAGGATCTGGGAATAGGTCAGGAGTCCAGCTGGCTGGGTAGAGCTGGGTCACATGCTGTCATTCCTCAGCACCTCCTGTCCCCTCATACTCCAAGTGGCACAGGACATGGCACACTCCTCTTCCCTCCCACCTGCCCTGAGCAAAGCCAGTGTGAGCAGAAACGCGCTGGCTGACACCCGACATGTTTATTCCTGCCCAGGAGGCAGGACGCACAGGCAGTTTTTCCACAGGGCTCTCAAATGGGAAGAACTTGACCTTCAAGAAAAGACAGGCAGAAAGCCAGCAGCAAAACTGAGATAGGCTTACCCCTTCCATTGCTTTCCTCCAAGTCAGAGTCGGGGAGATAAGCCCAGCCTCCCAGAGCTGGGTCCTGGGGCCAACAATCCGCTTTCCTCTGTCTCTGCCAGCCAGGGAGCAATCACTTCGCACAGGACACACCTGAGCCCAGGCTCCCCACCTGCCCCATCTGAGCCGAGGCTCCTCCCTTGCCTGGGGCTGGGCCAGGGCCGGCCGCCATCCTCCCAGCTTGGTTTAGACCGGCACCTGCCGGGGGCTAGGGAGAGTCCTCTGTCTGCAGTCCTGCCAAGACCACCTTTTCTCAGCAAGCAGCTCTTCCCATTGCTCCCCTCTGGCTGCTCTAACAGTCACTCACTCTCCAGGGCATTTCCCTTTGTGCCCAGGCAGCGGGAGCTGCGGAGGAATGGGGAAGGCAGGCTCCTGTTAGTACAGACCGTGCAGGCTGGATAGTGTGATCCCGGTTAGTAACAGCCTCCGCCAGCTCCGCCCTTGCAGAGGACTACTTAATTTCACAAACCCTTTCTCACGGTCAGGGAAAGCAAAGCCCAACAGGACAGCGTGCCTAAGCCCACAGGGGGATTTAGTGGAGGCCAGAAAAGGAGCTAATATAAAGGAACACCCTGTTTTTGGCCTGATATTTACCGAGGCATTTGGATTCCCATTTTAAAAGGTGAAGAAGAATGGCTGGGTGTGGTGGCTCACACCTGTAATCCCAGCACTTTGGGAGACCGAGGTGTGTGGATCACTTGAGATCAGGAGTTTGAGACCAGCCTGGCCAACATGGTGAAACCCCATCTCTACCAAAAATATTAAAAAAAAAAAAAAAAAATTAGCCAGGTGTGGTGGTGGGTGCCTGTAATCCCAGCTATTTGGGAGGCTGAGGCAGGAGAATTGCTTGTACCCAGGAGGCAGAGGTTGCAGTAAGCCGAGATCATACCACTGCACTCCAGCCTGGGGGAAAGAGTGAGACACCATCTCACAAAAAAAAAAAAAAAAGCGAGGAAACTGAGGCTCAGAGAGGTGGTAACACCTGCCCATGGTCACATAGGTAGTGAGTAGAAGAGCCAGAGTTGGAACCCAGATCTGGCCGACTCTAAAGTGATTTTATTTTGCTGGGGTTATTTTTGTTTGTTTGTCTGACAGAGTTGGAGATGGAAACCCAAGCCTCAGTTGCCAGTTTGGGGGCTTGTAGCTCTCCCGGGGTTGGGGAGGGGCAGAGTGGGTGGCCTGTGCCCTGCTTTATGTGTAACCGGTGTGACTTTTCTTGCTTTGTCAAGTTCTTAGAAATCTTCTCCTGTCCTGACCAGGGAGAGGAGGGGTGGAGCACAGGTGAGGAGACCCCACCTGAGGGCCATTTCGTATAACAGGTGATTCCCAAACCTGGCTGATCACCAGAGCGGCCTGGGAATCTATCAAAAAACACAGCATTTAAGGCCCAGACAAGACACTGCATCAGCGCTTCTGGCCCAGGGACTGGCAGTTTGGATTTTATAAAAGCCTTTGAGGTCTGTGTATTTTAAACTTTATTAATGAATGACTCAGTAAGATGTGCCTTTTACATCCTTCCTCAACACACATACACATCGGCTAAAAGAAAAACTCCCCAAAGCAGTACTCACTCTTACTGTGTGTAATCATGCCGATATTTTCCATTCTGCTCTGAGCCATGACATGCCATTGAATTAAATAACTGGTAGCACTTTCTTGACTTCATGACTCTCAGTTTGGCCAATGCTGCTGTGTAGACTCTGCTGCCAGTCAGTTAGAGGGCCCATTTCTGAAGCTAAAGGGGACCCAGGCCAAAAGTCATCTGTAGCTTTCCCTTAGCACTCTGGTTCACGCTCCTATGTGTATAAGTTTGTAAATAAAACCATGGAGGAAGCTCCCTGGAGAACTTGGAGCCCTCCCCACAGTCCCCGCTGACAATTGGGCTGTCAAATTCCCTTTGCTCCTAGTGCAAGAGCTCCCCCTAGTGGCTTCAGGCCAGCCTACACTGGCAGAGGGGGTGGAGCAGAGCAGCAGGACTCTCATCTCCCCCTTCCTGGGAGGGCTGGGAGGTCTCTGCATTTTGCTTTGGTTCAGGGCTAGTTACAGTGCTAGGTCCTAGGCACTAATCATTGGTAGCTGTTAGGGGTGGGTACTGTTTTGTCAGTCAGCTTAAGAGCTATGACTCTTGGAATGGCAGAGAATCCCTGGCTGTATGTCTTATGATCCTCTAGGTGTTAAACTCAGTTTCCCCACTAGCTGTTGGTCTTGGGAAAGTCAACTCTGAGATGCATGTTTCTCATCTGTAAAAGTAAATAAGAGTCTGGCAGTGTTGGCTTAAGGACTAATGGCCATGGGAAAATCTCCTGATAGGGTGGCTTAGCAATAAGTAAACACCAATAATGTCAGTTCCTCTCTTTCCCCTCTCCTCCTCAGTGGTTGGTGGCTGTGTCATTGTCAAAGTGCCCATGTAGCACTTGCATATACAAATGAAGTAGCATCATTTTATTTCCCTGTAATCATCCCAGTTTTCTCACGGGCCTCTATCCCATAAGTGGCAGATCCTTGTATTCAGTTGCTATAAGGAGAACTCATACATGACTACATGGGAGGGTAAAGGCAGAAGAGGTAGGTACAAAGTGCAGACATTGTGGGGAGAATTTCGGATGAGAAATTTGAGGGTTGACCTAAGTGGCAATAGATATCACTACACCTTATGAATAAATATTTCAATTCAGTAAAGATGTATGAAATCCTGCTATATCCAAGGTGCTTTGGTGACCTCCTGCTAGCTTTAGGCCAGGGTGAATCTTACTGGCCTAGAGCCAGGAAGGTTCACTTAATCATGGATAAAGAAATGACTAACTGAGCACCTGCTGCCTGCTGGGATCAGTGCCCCAGACCTTGCAAGCATCACTTTATTTACTCCTCATTATGATCCTAATTTTCCAGCAGAGGAAACTGAGGCCCATACAAGTTATGTTGCCTCTTCAGGTAACACAACCAGTGGAAGATCAGAGACTTCAGTCCAGGAAGGCTGACTTCAGAACCCATGCCCACAGGTGCTCTGTTTGCTTCTATTTAAATCTTAGAGAAATACAGAATCGTAAACTCACAGAATCAGAGAGCTTGAGGGGTTCTTTGAAGCAGTTTTTTCCAAACTCAGTTTTGAAAGTAGCCTATGAGAAAGCTTAGCAGATACTTAGGCTGAAGTTTGGCTCAACAGCTTCTAGATATTTCTAGTCATTCAAGGCTCTAGCTCCAGTTTGCTCCTCTGCGTAACAGGGATGACGTGCCATACTCTCCAAAAAGGGCCCATCCATTCTTCAGGGAACTGAGCAGCAGGAATCAGTATTTCCAGCACATTCTTAATGTTTCCAAACCTTGCTTTCAGTCTCAGATTCTGCTTGGAGCTCTGCAGTGTCTCCTATTATGTCTCAGTCTTTCATTTCTTAGCAAACATATTACTTACACTTTGTATCATAAGCAATGATGTGAAATAGAATACCCCGATGTAAAAAAAGGAGCATTTAAAACAGATCTGAAAATGGGAAATCATGTACCCTCACCTCCTTCTAGGGTAAACTTTGAGCACTGTATGTTATATGATGACAAAGCCAGACTGTGTCGATTGATTGTCAGAGTTAGGCTGGTGCTGCTAGAGTAACCTATTATTAATATTAAAATTCTTATTGGTTAGATTAATCATTTCTGAGGATTTCCAGCACAATATGTAATTTATTTATGTATAATTTATATCCTGACTGCTTTCAAAAGGGAGAGAAGGAAAGATGAAAGAAGTTAAATTTATTGAGAGTCTATTGTGTAGCAGGCTACACAGTTGCATATATTTTCTTCTATTCCTCATGACAATGTTGTGAGATAAAAGATGCTACCTCTGGTTGATGAATGAAGAAAGTGAGGCTGAGAAAGGTTAGGCAGATGTCCTGGCCATGCGGAGAGTACAGGTCTGTTTCTCTATCTGAACTCTGCCCTGCCCTAATCCATTGCTCTTTCCTCCATTCCATGGTGGCTGCAAAAGGGGTTGAGGGAGCATACCATTTAAAAAACAGGTAAAAAGGATGATTTGAAATGAAGATAATAGCCATGTAGAAGACAGGGCAGGTGGGAAGCTAGGAAGGGATGGATAATCAGGACATAAACATGGGACAATTCATATAAGGTATACAAGTATTTAAAGATAAAATATTTAAGGATAAAATGCCTAGAATTATCTTGGAGGTGCGTGGGTTCAAGAAAGGTCTTGCTTCCATTTTACCAGTTTTTGAAAAACATTTAGTCCAGCTGGTTTCTCCTTTGCCTTGAAGGAAGCTCGCATCTCAATTTTGTGCTCATCTAAGTAAACATCTTAATAAGTGCGTAATAATTTAGTAAGAGCTTTTTTGAAGAATGCTAAGCAAACATGACCGAGACAAGTTGCTTCTCTTTTAATAGTCTTTTAATAAGAATCTCACCACCTGCTTTGAGCCAGGTGCTGTGCTTGGAGCTAGGGATGTAGTAACCCTTTTGGTTCTTGTAAAGAAACGGTCTTCCCCCACTAATGCCAGTTACATTATATATGCATCACTCAGATGAATTATTAAGATGTTTTCTAATATGCTTGTCTTGTTGAGATCAAAGGAACACCATTCCTCTGTGGGAACAAGATGAAGCTTGCCTGGAAATAAGAAATATTTTCCAATGTCAATCACTCCCATGTTCCATCACGCAGAAAAGTGAGTCTTTAGACAGAAAACTCCAGCAGGGAACCCCCATCTCTCTTTGGGTTTGTTTTTCTTGGGTCTGGACTTCAAGGCATAGTCATACTACATGAATGCAATGTTCAGAGACTCAGAGTACTAGGATATAGGAGTGGTAGGTCTCTCCACAAAATCCACATGTCAATTGGTATCTTAGTCTGTTTGTGCTGCTGCAGCAAAATACCTTAACTGGGTAATTTGTAAACAGCATAAATTTATTGCTCACAGCCGAGGAGACTGGATCAAGATGACTGCAGTTTTTGTGTCTAGTGAGGGCCCCATGTCTGGTGAGGGCCCGGTCTCTGCTTCTAAGATGGCGCCTTGAACACTGCATCCTCCAGAGAACAGAAGGGCTAAAAAGGGCCCAGCTAGTTCTCTCTGGCTCTTTTATAAGGCATGAATCTCTGAAGCTTCAACATAAATTTTGGAGGAGACACAAACATTCAAACCATAGAAATTGGTATGTGACTTGAGACTCATAATTTAGGTAGCTGATTTCATATATGTTGAAAAGCTCTATCAAAGTCTAAGAGTTTGAATAGTTTCTCCTTATGAGGACTTGGGGAGGCAAAGCTTCTCTCTCACACTCTTGCACTCTCCCATGCATGGACTTAAGGCATGTGTGTGCACATCCCAGGGTCTGCAAAGGCATGGTTCCTGCTCTCAGGAGTTGCTGTTTCTGACCCTTTGTCATCCTGAAAGCAGCCCTAAGGACTGCACCTCCTTTTCTGCTTTAATGTCTATTTTTCTTCCTCATGTAGCTACATTACAGAGTTGCCAGCAGCCCAGGCTCACACTGCCAAGAGCTGGTACAACAGCTTATAGGGAGGTGGGATGTGGCAGGCCACACTACCATGGCCCCACGTGTTGGATCTCAGTCAGCTAGTTCTGAATGAGGATGCTGGATGAGACAGGCCATTTGGCCCTTGTTCATATTGCAAGGTAAGAGTCCTTTGTCATCAAAATGAAGGGCTCCTGGGAAAGGAGGTGGCCTGTGTCAATGAGATCCTGTTTCCCACTGTCTCCCAGAGCAGAAGATGCTACTCAAGCCACAGGAGAACAATCTGCGTACACATCAGCCAGGCGGAACTGAGCATGGAGGTCAGTGTATTCATTCAAAGGCATCTATCGCTGTGGCAGTTAATCACCTATATAAACATTTGTAGAATTGAATGACCTCATTTGATGCTCACAGCCAGCTAATAAAGAAGGCAGAGCACATAATGAGTCCCCATTTTACAGATGACAGAACAGCAGCTCAGAGAAAGGATTTGATCAGGGCAGGATTTGGGGAGTGTGGCATGTGGAAGAGGAGGAGGGAGTTGGGAGGTCTAGAGAAGAGTGCTACAAACAAGCAACAGAACCTGGAAGCTCCACGCTTGATCTGGTCACCCTGCTCACCTGTTCCCTTCCTTTCTCTTGGCTCCCACATGCCTCCTGCCCATGCCCACATCCGTGTCTCTTCATCCATTCAGGAAATGCTTACCTAATTTCCACTATGGTCTAGGTTAGACCAAGACACACAGTGGGGAACAAAATTCACACTATTCTCACCCTACGGAACCTGTAGTCTAGTTAGGATGTAAGGCACTAAACAAACAGCTGAATCATACGAGTACTCATACCCTCAAGTGCTGTGAAAAACATAGGGAATAAAATAACAAGGGCCCCCACTATGTCAAAGACCGTCATGAAGTCCAGTCATTCCTGAACATACTTACTCATTCATCCAACACATATTTATTGAACACCTACTCAGTGTGTTGAGCTAGGCTCTGTTCTATGGATTGAGGACTCACAGTGACCCACAAAACCAACTACTTGCTGCATTTCTCCCTTGGATGTTTCATAGATACCTCAAACTAAACAAGACCATGATTTAACCAATGATCTGACCCCTAAGCCTGCTCCGAGCAGCATCAAGCTCATCCTCTTTCCTGAGCAGAAAACCTGGACTTTCCTGACTCCCACTGATCCTTCACTTCTCAAGTGCAGTGGACTATGCCTCACTCAACAACATTCAGTGAGTATGCCTGCTTGACACACATTCCCACAGTGGGTGCCCGATGGTCACTGGCACAAAGTAGGCATAATCTTTGCATTAAGGGAACGAGAGTCTAGCTTCACCTCATGAAATGACTAGATCTCAGAAACATCTCTTCAATCAATGTGGTTCTCTCATTCCCCTCTATGGGAGGTTGTAAGTTTAGTCTTGGGAGAGGTACCCCTGCCTTCAATCCCCCACCTCACACCAAATGAGTCTTCTTAGTGTTATCTGATTGATCTTCCCAAGACAAATCTGACCATGACACTCCACCATGGGAAACATCCTCTAACTCTCTAATGCCTACAAGGGCAAGTCCAAATCCTTCCCAGGACATACAAGACTCTTTAGAATCAGCCCCTTGGTGCTTCTCCAGCCTTGGCTCCCATCATTGGGCTCCCTACACCTGCTAGACTGAATTTCTTCCCTTTTGAGCTCTCCATGCTGCATCTGGCCTCTCGATGTTGGCCTATCCCATTTTATCTACCTGGAATGCTGTCCCTTGCATAGCTGTTACCCACCTGTGCCATGTCCCTTAACCTTCCAGAGCTAGTGCCAGTGATGCCCCTGCATTGAGCCTTCTCTGATGACAGCAGAAGGTGATTTACTCAGTTCTGTATTTCCACAGTTCCTTCATCATTCATCCCATAATTGATCTTGCAACAACAAAACTGGTTTTATTCCTATCCATATGATAGCCTCTGTGAGTCCTTCATAAACTCCCCATCCTCCCGAGTATTTCTGAGGATCTTCAAAGGCAGCTTCCCAAAGGCCCCCAAGACCGACTGTCAGCTAGACCCATCATGAGTGGCATTCACCACAGTCTTTCTTTCCAGCTCCAATCCAGGGCCCACAAAGCTGTTGGTGGAATTTCACTACTGTCACCAGAGGCCATCCATCATGACACCACCAGTGTTCTTGCGTGGGCTTGCATCAGACTAGGCATGAAGAACTTCTGGTGCATAAACTCATTTTATTTTCACAGTAACTGTGAGTAGGCACTTACCCTCTGTTTTACAGATGAGAAAGCTGAGACCCAGGGAAATGAGGGTCACATAGATCAGGCTACAAGGCTGGTCAGTGGGAGGGCTGGGATTTGCTTTTGATTGGCCCTATCCAGAACATGTATTCTTACCTGCTGTGCATGGGCCATATACAAAGCCTCTGGACTGCAGCTCAGCTCACCACCCTGCCTTTGTCCCTCCACCCCTACACCTGTCTCTGCCAAGTAGGCAGTGGGGCCTTCAAGAGCAGAAATTGGTTCTTACTCATTCTCTACCCAGCTCAGTGCTAAACCTACAATAAATGTTTTTTAGTAAACATGTTACCTTTCTGGTGAGAGTTCATTCGGTGGGATTATTTTCCTTTTCTCATTTTAGGTCTAAGCTTCTTCTCAATAGCTGCTCAGCCTCATTTGACAGCCAAGCCTCCTTTAGAAGGACCAAAGTGATTTGAGAGATGTATGGGTCAGGAAAGGGTAGAACCATCCTCCACTGTAGCAGGAGTGTTAACTTCTGGCTGTTCCCAGATGCCTTTTAAATGCCTTGTTTCTATTCATTTGGCCTCCAGACCAATATGGAAATATAATAATGCTCTGGGCAGCATTGAGGAGACCATGCGGCCGTGTGCTGGTCTCACACACAGGGAAGCATTTCCATAGCCAGCCTGATATTCAGATCTTCCATTTTGGCCATGAATGTGCATCTTCTCGTCATGGGCAAATTGTACTGGGCTCTAGGAATAACTGTAAATTGGCCTCACTCTGGCTAAAGTCACATATTAGACCTGAAGAGCAGAAGGATAATGGATCCTTTGCCATTGTCCTAAGGGCCCCTGCCAACACTCTCAGATGTTCTGGATTCTCTAACTGTTCTGATTGTGATGATCTCACTCCACACCCAGTATCTCAACATCTGTCAGTGACACAGATGCTATGTAGGACTTGAGTGTGTGTTAACTTGAACAAGAGGATTGGGGTTGGAGAACCCAGTTAGAAAAAGTGGATAAGCTTTCCCAGAGCCATGAAAGTGTCTTGGAAAGTTTAAATATAAACATGATTTATGATAAGTAAACATATTTCTCCATTCACCCATTCACTGGTTTTATTATTAAACTGACCATTCTCAGGAACTGCTGGATGGGGAGATGAGCTGATGTACCTGCCAGGGTCCAGTTAGGAAAACAGAAATTGTTCTACCTATTGGAAGCAGGAAATTTAATATGGACAATTTGTTACACCAGGAGAGCTGTGAGGATACCCAGAGATTAGCAACAGCTGGGAGCCATTAAGCTACAGGGACAAATTGGAGGTGGTGTCATCAGGGTCTAGGAGCTAGAATCACTCAGAGGAAGTGTGAGAATCAGTATGGGAAAGTAATGGTCACTTCTACATTCTGAAGCTTCAAGAGAAGAAGTACCGTGGCTTCTTCCTTCCTCCCATCCTTCAGTAGTCTCCTGTGAGTGCCTTCCATTGACCAAGCCCAGGCAGAAGCCAGCTGATGCGGGAGCCTGAGACCTACAGCCTGTAGGGGTCAGAGGTCCTGCCATTTGGAGCAGAACAGGACAGGGCTGAAGAATGCATCTGTGGGCAACCTCTCTCATGGCAGGCACAAGGGACACAAATAATACAAGAGAAAACAATAAGTACCGTAATTGACTTTTTAAAAGCCACTAGATCAAAATAGAAAGAGCAATGACGTCCTTTTTTTGTGGAAGGAAAGGGTTCAGAAAACTTTTTGGAGGAGAAAGCATAAGCTGGGTCTTGATGAAGCATGAGATTTTGACATGAAAGCAGGGAGAGGCTGTTCCAGAAGGGTCAGCAGTATGATGGGGGCACAGTTTCTGGAATGGGTCTGGCATCCTCAGGGAGCAGAGAGAACTCTGGCAGAAGTACAGGGTGTGTCAGGAAAGCCATCCCAGGGGGGAAAGACCAGGTTGTGTAGCAGCAGTGTGGGCTTTGAATTGTGTACTGAGGACTTCAGATTTAGCCTGTAGGCTGGGAGAATTCTGATGCAGGGTGGCTGAAAGAGGGTGGTCCAGATCATCTTGGATGTAGAGGAAGAGTGCGACACCCTGCCACCTTCCTGTGTCTCCTTCTCCTCCCCGCTCTTCCTTCTCCTCTTCTATTAAGCAAATGGAAAACTCATGCACCCTCCTGAGTGTTTGCTCTTCAACATTTATTCTAATGCCGGGATCCAAAATATTTTTGTAATTCTCCATGGACAGTTGCCTTCAGATCCTAAGATATGTTATTTAAGAAGACAAATCTTTGCTTTGGATTTGCAAACATAGATTCAGTTTTGGTTTTCTTTTCTTCTTTTTAATTTTTTTGAAACATTACAGGGGATTGGGAATTAAATCAGATGCATAATGCAGTTGATCAAGCCATTATGCTTTTTGTTAAAATTGAGGTATAATTAATATAGCTGTGGCTCAAATATTCATTGGAATATGAAGTTCACCTCTCCAGGTGACTGCTCAGAAGAGATTCATTCGAATATCTAAGTAGTCTGTTTAAAAATCAGTCTCATGATTTTATGATTAAGTATCGTATGATTTACCTTAGGCATGAAGAGCAGAGGAGAAGAACAATCCCTCCCATTTGTACAGCACCTTATGCTTTCTAAAACACTTGCACAAAATCAAAGGAAAGTACAAAGAAATAAAGAGGGGGGAAAAGCATAAGGGCAAGGAAGTAAATTATTCTTACAAGACTTTTTTTTAAAAAAAAAAAAAACACTGCACTGTCAAGAGAGACAGGAAGTCAATATGTGAGCATATTTCAAGAAGTCAATATCTGAGGATATTTTAGGAAACTCATGGTCAGAGGTTAAGAAGTTGAAACCCACAATGTCCAGTTCACTTACAGATTTCTGAAAGGTTAAATGATCATTTTGAGTGATCACAAAATAATATTCACCATCTACCCGTACAACTTCTTTCTTACATCAAGGGAAAAAACATACCAATTGTAGCACACATTTTTGGTAGAATCGTTAGCATACACTTATCCCTGCTCCCCTTTCCCTCAGCTTTAAAACATTATTTAAAAAAAAAAAAAAAAAGTGTGCTCTCATACTTCTCCTACTCACACTTAAATCCCTCTGTGAGTTAAGGAAAAGCTGGTTCCTCCCTCTTCACCCCACCCCTCGCCTCCACCAATCAGATCCCACCAGCTCCAGATGTGGGACCCGATTGTCAGTTCATCAGCACATGTTCTCCATCTCAACGAAGGGATGGATTCAGTTGTAAGCATGTGATCTAAGCCAGCCCAATCAAGGGATTTTTTTTTTTCTCGAAATATTGGGATAGGGTTTCCTCTTGCCCTTAAAGCTCACTAGGAACATGTAGTAGCAGGAGCTGCTGACAGCCATCTTTGACCATCAGGGGAGTCAGGTTAAGAATGAAGTTTTACCAAGCAGAATAAAGAGTGGTCCTTGAGTTGCTAGATGGATTAAACCAGCTCTAAGACTTAATCTAGGCTTGAAGTTTCCAGCTCTGGAAGCCAATAAAATCCTATTTCAGTTAGCCCATTGGAGTTGGATCTTCTTTTTCTTACAAGTAAAAACCTGGGTGATAACCACAAAAATACTCATCCAGTATAAAAATATTGCTTATGTGAAGCACAATAGCTTTTAAACCAGGATTTATTCAGTCCTGATAGATGCCAAATGTTTTCACATACATTGTTTTGTTGATTCTTTATATATTTACCCTATCTTTAAATGAGGAAATGGTAGCCCAGGGGGACTAAATGACTTCCTTTAATAGTCAGGGTTGTTGATCCTGGCTGCTGTAACAAACAGTCTTCATATCTCAGCACTTTACTATATATATGAGTATTTCCTGCTCACATCACAATCTAATGAGAATTAGGTGGCTTTCCTGGGTGGGTGTCCTTTAGGCGATGACTCATGGATTTGGTTCACCTCCCTTGTGTGATCCTGACATTTTGGAATATTTTGTTTCCGTTGGTGTGGATTTAGAGACAGAGTGTGTGAAAAATCTCCAGGGAAGCTTCAGAGGTAAGGCCTGGAAGTGTGGCATCCCTTTTGCCCACGTCCTACTGTCCAGAATCTAGTTGCATGGCCAACAGCAAGGAAGGCTGGGAAATAGTCTTCCTCGTGCCTAGAGGAAGAGGGCGAGCATCTCTCTGTCACCCCTGTGGAGGGCCATCCCAGGATCCCGCCTGGCGCAGCTCGTAAATAGGGCCAGGATTCCAAGCTAAGCTTCTCATTCTACGGACTCCTTCCCCGTCTGTTTCTCTTGCTCCTGCTTCTTTTTCTCCTCCGCCTCCATCCCCCATACAGTCGTATTTAGCTAATCCCCTCCATACGTAGTTACACTGCTTATGCAAAGGCCAGCTGATATTTCTTCCCTCAGTATCTTCTTAAGGGAAGAAGAAACCCCCAGCCCCCCTGACATTTGATAGAACCACAGAAGCTGTTGTTACTTGAGAAAAATGTTCACCACATAATAATGTATACGAGGAATTGATCATTTACTTACCCTCAAAGCAGATGGACTTTATAAGCAGAAGTGCTCTGTAATGCAGGCATGACTGGGAAGAATAAATCAAATTTCTCTGTGTACTTAGGGGAGAAAGAATTAATTCAAATGCAGGGTCTGCCGCTTCAGGTCCGTTTACGGAAGCCACAATCCTGCACTATGACCACCAGGGGGAGCGCTAGGCCCATCCCTGCACAGGTAGCTATTTTTAGAGGCTGCTTCTAGCCTGGAGGAAGAAACCAAAGAAATAAAGGACTACGATACTTTTTTTTTTTTTTTAACCGGACCAACTTATAAATTATTTGTAAGTCCAATAAAAGGCAATTATCAACATTTCCTACTATTTCAAGAGTAATATATTCTATGTTAGAAAAAGATTCAATTTATTCCATGGCTACGATTCAGACAATGGGAAATTGGAGACAACCACAATCAAACAAAAAACAAAAAACAAAAAACAAAAAAAAAAAAAACAAGATTGTTACCCTGTGTAAATCTTTGTCTTTAAAACCCAAATCAGAGGATGTGAATTCTTGCCCTAGTGGGCATGAGATATTTGCCCTGAAGGCAGTGGAATTTGATGGGCTGGGGAAGGCGACTGGAAGGTATGTGTGTCCAGTGACACTGTGTAAAACTGTCATTCTTCCCACAGCACAAGGGAAGTGAGTCAGAGTACTCTTGTCCAAACAACTGGATAGTGTTTTATTATTTCTAACTCTGTAGGCATGCAATATAATAATGAAGCTCAGAAGATATTCTCATATATGTGTGTGTATATATACATACACACACAGACATATATATATACACAGAGAGAGAGAGCGTGTGTGTGTGTGTGTGTGTGTGTGTGTGTGTGTGTGTGTTGCCCAGGCTGGCCTCAAACTCCTGGGCTCAAGCAAATGTATCCTCTTGCCTCAACCTCCCGAAGTGCTGGGATTACAGGCGTGAACCACTACTTCTGGCCAAAAGAGATCTTCTTTTAATAAACAAAATTGTTGTTTTCAAAGAGCCCTCCTGTTCTCTCCAATCAGTTGTATAAGCATCACTTTCTTGCCAAGCAGCAGTGTCATGTAATGGGACAAGCCTGGTTCCTTGACTCCAGAAAAACAGAGCCCGAATCTTGCCTCTATGAATCAGTAAAACTGAGACTTTGGGCAAATAATTGAACCTCTTCCATCTTCAGTTTCTCTAATACAGTATCTATCTCCCAGAATGAACATATAGCTGGAATGAGGCAGTATACAGGAGTACCTAGCTCAACAAATATTAGCTTTCTACTTTGATAAGGTCTCTTGTTTCCCTACAGATGGCAACAAATACATTTGAACGGAGTGGCTGGATCCTACGTTGTCACATATTCTGAGTCTGTGGGTCTGGATGAATGAGGTTTTGTGTTGAAGCCATGGCAGGGATGAGGAGTAGGTGAGGGTGGACCCACTCGGGTGTGGAGGCGGGCTTACTGAATCCCTGAGCTCTAAAGAGGAAGCATGTTTCTAGGGCTATGTGTTCTCCAGAGAACTGAGGCCCTTCACTGAGCTGAGAAGGCCTTTTTCTCAAGCACAGGGAACAAAGCAGCAGGCAGTGGGAATGTGAACATGTAAACCAAGGCTCTCATCAGCTGCTGTGACTACTTGGAGACCTTTTCCTGACTGTGTGACAAGCAGAACAATAGGAGTTGATAAAGCTCAGAGCCTCTGCTGGGGCAAATGAGTGAATGTTTGTGTGCCCCCGAAATTCATAAGTTGAATCCTAACCCCCGATGTGATAATTGGAGGCGGGGCCTTTGGGTGGTGCTAAGGTTATGAGAGTGGAGGCCTTACAAATAGGATTAGTGCTCTTATAAAAGGGGCCGTGGAGAGCTACCTCACGGCTTCTGCCATGGGAGGTTACGATGAGAAGCTGGTGTCTATGAACAAGGAAGTGGGTTTTCACTAGACACTGAATCTGCTGGGGCCTTGATCTTGGACTTCCCAGCCTCTAGCAATGTGAGAAATAAAATGCTTGTTGTTTAAGTCACCAAATCTATGAGTATTCTGGGGTTATCATAGCCCGAATGGACTAAGATAGCTACTCTCTGGGGAACTTGGAGGTGTCTGGGGAATGTGTAGATCTTGGAAGAAAGTGAGTTGCAAGCATTCTGAAGATTACCAGGACTCTGGGGTTCAGCTCAGTCCTCCAGAAACAAGAGAAAGCTGACACCCCTAGAGAAAAAGGCCACGTGCCACAAGGTTTGCCATCAGGCGGCACAGTGAGCCCACCGCCTGCTCCCCATTCACAGAACTGGTCTTAAACCACTCAGTTCTACCTCCAGGCCTGATCCCTGTTTGTGAGCATTAGCCTAAGACTTCATGCTTATCTCTGCTGTTTATTCTTAATACCCCTCCACCCCTGTCCTCCACCTTTCTCAGCCGTTGTCTGTGCCCTGGGAGATTGCACCACCTGGACTTCTTTGCTGCCTGTTCAGGTTAGAAAACTCCAGCAGGAGGTGCCGAAGTGAGATAAGAAGGAAGTTGAGGTATTTCTTCCCTGCCCGTCTTCCTACTTGGGCGTGAAACTCTGCCACTCCTGGTACGCTGCCAGCAACTGCAGCTCCCACCAAGCCTCCTCATGGCCCCCATCCCTGTGGGGCTCTAGTGATCATCTTTCCGCCCACCTTGTTCCTTCTACCATCTGTGTGGTAATGGCTTCCTGCTCTTGCTCCGTGCTGGGTGCTCCACTCTTCCTTGTCAGTTCCCTCCACCCTATTCACAACTCCCTGAGATGTCTTGTCATTAAAATCTCTGCTTTTTAACCACCTGGGGTAAATTCTGTTTTCCACAAGGGCCCTGATTCAGACATATCGCCTCTTTGTAATATTTATTTACATATTATCTTGTTTTAGAAAGGAGCCAAAAACAATATACAAAATGTAAAATCACAAAAGTTAAAGTAAAATTTAAAAACATGGGGACAAAGACATAAATTGGAACCAAAGACAAAACTAAGAAAACTGCACAGCACCATCACTCCCCCATTTGCTTATTGGCAGGCCACAGATGTAGCCCCTTGTTTTCTAGATGCCCAGAGATAAAGTACAGCCTCTATTGAGTGCACAGTCTATAAAACACTAATAAACCATGTACGTCACACAAATACATGGTGTGGGACTATAGTTTTAGCAGCATTCTCTTAGTTGTAATGAAAAGACTTTTATACGGAACAGCACCAGAAAGGGGAGGACTAGGTGAAGGTGTTGCCATAAAGATGCCCTTGGCCATGAAGGAAAAGGGCATGTCCCAGGCATCTGAGAACAGGTACCACAGTGTGGCCAGACCTTCCAGTCATGGCACGTGGTCGAGGGCACCTGCAGAAATCTCAGCAGCGGGGCCTGCTGGCTCTGCGACCCAGTGGTCTGCCATTAGCACCGCTGAGCTTTTTCTAACCATTGGCTTCACTCTGCTTCTCTTTCTGCCAACAATTTGCTCCTTCAAATGTCCTTGGTCTATTATCAGACTTCTGGTTACTCAGATTTCCACACTGCCATCATTTTGTTTGCACATAACATCAGTTTATTCAGGGTCTCTATTCTACCTCATGGCCTCTCTCTGGGCATTCAACCAGTCTCACTTTCTGCTACTGATTCTCCTTATATCTTTCAATTCAGATTTTCCAGAGTGAAAATACGATTGGCCATATTTCTCCTTGGGCAGAACTTTCCATATTCGGTCACATCATAACTGGCATTTGGTCAGGTGTCCAGCCTAGTACATTCCAGGGGCTGACAGGGTAGGTAGAGTCACATGCTAAACATGACAGCTCAGGGTTGTGGTGTGGGCAGGGCAGTTTCCTTTGGAAGAGGAAGATCAACCCATATAGACTGCATCATCTGGGCTCCACCAGTTGACAAGGAAAACCCTGTCAGTCATTTTTCACTCTTCATGAAGAGACTATAGATGGTTTGTGAACATCTGCTGATTCTGGTCTCCTGGACTTCCCTAGGAATCTCCATCATGGCTCAGTCCTCTGTAAAAAAAAAAAAAAAAAAAAAAAATTCTACTGATCTACTCCATCACTGAAAGCAGAACCCAGACAGCAGGGGGAATATGACCTGGGCAAAAACAGTAGATATTTGATTTTGGTGAGGTCATTGGTTCCTGAGCACACCAGTGTGAGTTAGGGGCTAAAAGACAAATGCTAACCACTGTCTGTTGGTGAGAACAGAGAAGGACTCTAGCTTGCAATGAACTGACTTGGGACATGAAAAAGATGAGCTATGGATGATGTCTCTGAAGGCCTCCAGCTGAGCGTGGCCGGGAAAGGCAAGCAGTGTCACATAGCCAGTCTGGAGAGTGTATCCTTCTGTAGTGTGGACAGCCACCAGAGGAGAACTTTCCCCAAGGAATTTAGCATTGGTGAGTGAGTGCTGGTGGAGCTGGAGTTCTAACCTTGCCACATATCGGCTGTGTGACCTTGGGCAAATTACTTGATTCTTGAACCTGTGTCTGCATATATAAAATGCAGGCAGTAATATCTACTTTGAGGAGCTGAAGCAAGAAATACATGATAGAGTGGTTATGAAGCACTTGGAGACTACATATTCAAAAACTGATAGTAATTTTTATGATTATGATTCTTGCTGAAGCTGCTGACCTGTTTTCTAATATATTTGTAATAGGACTTGGGTTCCCAATAACTTGAGAATAAAGGAACCTTTCTAACCAAATGAGGAATTGTGCCACTTATGATGAGGCAGTCATAGCATTTTGGATAGACAGGGCGGTGGTTTTAAGCAGAGGCTGGGGCTACGTACTTCATGCAGCTCAGTCGGCTGTGGGTTGAATAGTCTATTGCAAGATCCAGATTTTGAGCTGAATTTTTAAAAAAGGCAGCAGTACAAGAAAAGATAACAGGTCTCCCAAGAGGCATATCAGGCTAGAAAGCATTTTCTTGCATGGAGACACAAGGATGGCTCAGTCCATTATAACATAGCCCTGCCCCCGAAATCCTGGAGGTGGTGAGGGAAAGCGCAGGCAAGTTGACCTCATATTGGAGTTGCCATCTCTCATAACAGCCCTCTCCACCAATATCTGAAATCCTTAGTTCCAGTAAGGGTGTGAACTCTGAATCACTGAACTCTACCTACCTACACCCTCTGGGGAGGGCTGCAGGAGGCCAGTGGCTGAGGACTTCTTTTTTTCTGCCTCCTGGGGGAAAAACTGTTCCCCTTCAGCCAAAGGGGCCATTTCTGCAGTCAGAAGGGAAGGAGCCCTGCTCAGTCTTGCTGCCAGGTGCAGGCTGAATTATTTTGCAAGAGGGACTGGAGCTTACCTTGGCTGAAGTCAGTGAGGTTGTAAAATCACTTCCCTGAGGCACTCCAGCACCCAATTTGGAGATGAGTGGGGATTTACATGATTCAACGGAATGTTTCTTTCCAGTGTCAGGGCTCAGTCAGTCGTGAAGGAGGAATTTGTGAGCAACGCTTACTGGCTGTGTTTGAGATTCATTCTTGTCCTTGTCCGGAGGGGCTGGAGGAGCAGTGGCAAAAAAGGGCTAAAATTTTTGGGACAAGTAAAAATAAATGATGCTCAGGGATGGGATGTATCTGCTCCATTGGGACCTTGTGAGACTCTCTTTGTTGGGGTTGGGGGATGAAACAAGAAAACTTTTCTAAGTCTAAATCCACAATAAAAGGGACACTCAATTGCTGAATATTTATTATGGGTTAGGTGCTATGTTAAGTCATTTACATAACATTTTCTCATTAGATTCTTACAAAAGCTCTGTGAAGTAGCTATTTTTGTCCTCACTGAGGCTGATAGAAATTAAGTAATGAGCCCATCGTGATGCAGCCAGAAAGTTGCTCGGCTGACTCAGTACTGCCCTACCCCAGGGGGACACTCCCTGGAGTTGTGGCTGAAATTCACACCTGAACGTGTTTATTTCCAAATACATATCACGCAATCTAAGAACAAAATGAGCCGGTATGCTTGCTTTGCACTTGGAGGCTCTGTGCGATCCCCGTAAAAACAGGTTAACAGGTAGCTGGAAGTTGGGGAGAAGTAGTGTCTGTATCATTGCCCTGTGGTTTAGTGGATAAAGCTGGAGATTGAACTCCTTCACTAGGCAGAATTCAGATCCATGCTGATCCACTTACCGGGTATCGGATTTCAAGAGAGTCACTTATCCTTTCTGAGCCTCAGTTTCTGCATCTGTTTACATGGATTGCTAAAGGAAGTCAGAGTGGTTGTCAATGTAATGGCCTTGCTGTATGGTATAGGCTCCACAAATGTTAGGTTTTCCTCTCTTGTGGTTATCTATTGTGGTATAACTAACCATTTCAAAACATAGTGGCTTAAAATAAAACAATCCCTCATTTTGCTCATTTAAGGTTAAGGCTCGGTGGGGACATCTTGTCCCTTCTCTATGCAACATTGTCTGGGGTGGCTCATCTGGGAACCCTCTTTCAAGATGGCTCATTTGCATGGCTAGCAAAGTTGCTTGTCAGTTCCTTTTGAGATGGGATATTTCCCTTGACCCCTTTGTAAGACTTGTGAAGGGGTGACTCATTTACTCAGCCCGCAGCTCTGAACCCCTCACAGAGTGGGGCACACAGGTGAGTGGGTGCAGGAGCCCAAGCAAATGAATACTGGAACAGGCCAGTTGCTCCTCTCTGGTGGGAGCAGACTCTGTGCAGCCCTGCAGCAGGGTTCAAGCACATTACAATGTTCTTTTAGCTCTGCTATCTAGGAAGGGGTGTCTGCATCCCCTGGAGCCTCAGAGGGCGTGTGTTACAATCAATGCTCTTTTAACATTTGCTGTCCATGGATAGCTAAGTGTTTACCAGCTCAGTGGAGAGTCAAGGTGCCAGCCTTTTACACCCTGCCCCCTTGGTACCTGAGTTCTTATCTGGCGTTCAGGAAGATCAGGTCACACGAACAAATTGAAGCGTGGTGAATGCGGAGGATTTTATTGAGTGGTGGAAGTGGCTCTCAGCGGGAAAGGGAGCTGGAAGTGGGACAGAGTGGGAATATAATCTTCTCCTGGAGTTCAGTTGTCCCCAGCCGAACTCTTTTCTGAAGTCCCCCTGTCAAGCTGTCCCTCTGAAATCAAGCTGCTTTTCTTCTACATCTGGCTGCTGCTTCTCTTCTCTCCTTCTCTGCCGCTCCACTCTGCTCTTCTGCCAGCGGAGCTTGGGATTTTTATGGGTACAGGGTGGGAGGCTGGGGGGACCAGTGTGGTTTTGGAAAAGGCAACATTCAGGCAGGAAAACAAGCATGTGAAGTTCACATTTGGGGCCATGGGTCCAGGCTTGAGGGTGGAACCCCAGCCAGGGACCCACCCTCTTCTACCCAGTATTTCTCTGCCTCCTGTTCATATCACTTTCCACACTGGTCTGTTCACAGAGCAACTCGTGCTTCCTCACAGTATGGTTGCTGGGTTAGAAGAGTAAGTGTCACAAGAGGTAGGAAGTAGAAGCTGTCCATTTATTAAAGCCTGAAACTGGAAACTGGCACAGCACTACTTCTGCCACATTTTTTTGGCCAAGAAGTCCCAGAACCCAGATTCAAGGGCAGGGGACATTAATGGGAGGAATATCAATTAGTTTTGGGATCATGTTTTAAAACAACCATGCCACAGTCTGCCCTCTGGCCTCAAATTAATTACAATTATTCTACACGCCAACTATATCCACTGCTTCCCAATACCTCCAAAAAAGCCTCATCCCATTATGGTGTTAGATTCAGGATCAAGGTCCAGAATCCTGTCATTTCCTCAAGTTGAGATGCCAAAGAGGCTCCTGGGGTGCAGTTCCTCGGATAAAGCTCGTTTTGATCAGAAAGCCCTGTGCACTAAAGAGACAAGTCTTCTGCTTCCACTTACAATGGTGGGACAGACAAACTCAAACCATCAGAGCAGTGGTGTTTAGCAGCTGAGCTGCTGAGTCAGTCTGGTGGGCTGGGGCGTGTCTGGTAGCAGCCTTGTGCCATGGACTGAGCACAGGCTTTGCCACTAGATGTTCTGGCTTCCAATGTAGACTCTGCCACTGATTTTGTGGGTGGCAATGAGTATGTCTTTCCACTACTCAGAACCTTAATTCCCTTTTCCTTAAAATGGGAATAATAATCTCCGCTTCACAGGTCTTTGTGGGATTTAAATAATGTGTTGTACTTGAAATTGCCTGGCAGAATGCATGGTCTCTACTAGGTCATCAATATGAGAATAAATTGGGCATAATGATATTTATTTCACAGCATGAATGCAAGACTCAAAGTAAATGAAAGAGATTTGTAAACTGTACAAGTTTTATGAAAGAATAATGTGTGTTTGTTTCTTTTGTTAACATCCGTTGGCTGCTTCCCAGTTGAGGCCCCAGCATCAGCAGTGAGGGCTACCCTCTGCCCTGGGCCCAGTGACAGCTTGGACTCTGAGGCAAAAGTTGGGAAAGGGAGCTGCTAGCTGCACATAAACCAAAAGTCATGAGACTTTCCCTTTCCTTTTGTGCTTGCTTTTGCTCTGAAGCCACCAGATTTCACCCACATGGGATTACACCAAAATGTATCAATCCAGCCTTTGGTGCTAGAGAAAATTTCTGGAGGGGATAATTAGATGAATCTACATTGTAGCCAAAAGGTCTGGGCAGCAGTGAGTGCCTGGGTGGCCATATGGTTTCTGTTTCTAAGAGTCAAAGATGAAGTAGAAGTAATATGGGCTTAGAAGTAGGCAAGCCAGGCCAGGCGTGGTGGCTCTCGCCTGTAATCCCAGAACTTTGGGAGGCTGAGGCGGGTGGATCATAAGTCCAAGAGATCGAGACCATCCGGGCCAACATAGTGAAACCCTGTCTCTACTAAAAATACAAAAATTAGCTGAGTGTGGGGGCGCGCACCTGTAGTCCCAGCTACTCAGGAGGCTGAGGCAGGAGAATTGCTGCAACCTGGGAGGCAGAGGTTGTAGTGAATTGAGATCATGCCACTGCACTTCAGCCTGGTGACAGACTGATACTCTGTCAAAAAAAAAGTAGGCAGATCAGGGTTCAGATCCAGATACTGCCTCTTCTTGACTATGTGTTGTGGGAAAGTCCTCTCACCCACAGGATCCTCAGCTTTCTCACCTGATACACAGGAAACTAATCATCCCAGCTGACGCAGTTGTTGTAGAAAGCACCGAGGCAATGCATGTGAAGAACTCGCTTCATTGCCTGATGTAGAGGCAGTGCCAAGCAGATACTACTTTATTATTATTAGGAGAGCATGGGATAATAGTATTCACCTCATGGGCTGGTATAAGGATTGGATAAATTGCATTCAGAGCATTTCCCCAGAACTAGACATGTAGAAAGTGCTCAGGAAATAGTAGCTGCTGCCATTAATAATTTTAATTTTAGCAACCACAGTGTTAATCACACTCAACTAACAGTCTTTCGGAGTTTCTATAAGCTTGGAGACAAGTAGGTTTGAATTATGTATACAAATGCCATGTGAAAGATTTCTTCTGCAAGAGACTGGTGTATAAACAATTTACTTGCACAAAACAAGGAAATAAAAAATATTAACAGAAAAGGAGCCATACTGAGACCAGCACCCACAATTTTGTTGATGTTTCACATGAGAAAGTGCATAATAAAATCTCCATTTTGAAGACGTTGCTCAATTTTTTAGACAGAGAGAAATACTAAGTGGAACGGGCTTACTGAACAGTTCAAACTGGGGCCACAAACCAGATACGGTTTTATTTCTTTTCCAGTCACTGCCTTCAGCTAAGCTCTGTCTAAATCCACTTTCCCATATCTTATTGGTAAATCCATAGCTTTTTGGTCACTTTCAGCAACATGGATAAAATCACTCTAGTATTTTAGCCTCCTTGTCCTAACCATGGTACTCCGTGGTCCCTACCTGACCCCCCTTGTGTGGGCTACTCCAGCAAGTCTCCTGCCTTCAGAAACCAGAAAAGTAGGCACCGGTTTCTATGTTTCTATAAGTTCCCAAACTCCAAGAGACCACTTTTAAGAACTTTCTTACAATCTTCCCCTCCATGTCAAGGTGGTCCTGGACTGAAACCGCACATTCTGCAGCTCAGTGGACAGCAGACTGGGGAATATAATGATGCATGGGTGAGCTATTGATACAATAAGGCTGTCTAACACTTAATCCAACACCTAGCACTTTAGACCACACTCTTTCTCAGATCTGTGGCTGGCTGAGCAGCCTGACTTCAGGCTATGGCAGGTGGAAGTCAGCTGATTGAGTCTGGATTTGAATGAGCAACTCTAATTCAAGCTGAAGGTATGCAGGTTTGCTGGGCCCTTCTGTTCCATGTACCTCTTTTCCTCCAGGAGAGAGGGATACCTGAGGCATGTTCTTTTTATGATGATAACTGAGACGTAAAAGGTCTCCTCCAAGTATCATGACCTCACATTACTATATTCAAAAACATGAAGGGAAATGAGGATTCTCCCTGCACTTCTCTTAGTTTCCATCAGGCTGGTAGCTTTCCTTAGAAGTTATCCAACAGATTTTCCTCTGTATCTCATCCACTAGGACAGAGTCTCATGTCTATCTTCAAATGAGTCTCCGGAAAAGGGAAAGTGCTCACCATGGTGGGCTCAGAAAAATGCTTGTTGAGTGAATTGATTTTTATGGAAATAAGCAGTCTTCGTTTAGGTTGCTAAACCAAGTGTCATTTCTGAGAACAAGCAAAACACATGACCAGGTTAGGGTAATTAAGTAAAAGGAAATGAGGAGGGAAGAGTAGGAAGAAGGACCCAACTTTATGTTTGTTGCCAACTCATCTACTGAAACACAATTGTAGTTTCAGTAACACAGAGTGATAATATGCTCAGAGTTCGAGGGCTATGCCAGAGCTTCCCAAGCCTGGGGGTCCTTATTTCATATTCAATAAAATAAAAGCAGTGGCGGTAAAGAAGTTAATAATAACTAATAACAATGTGTTATAATTAGCTATTAATAATAATTAGCTGTTTTTAATACTTAGGTAGTATCAATTAAGTGCAGGCACTTTCTTAAGAGCTTCATAAATATGAGTTCATTATTATGTACTGCTCATGAAGACTACAGTGGCCAATTGGCCTCAATGAACCACGCTTTCTGATATTCACACCCTTGGATGGTCCCCTCCCACACTGATCCTAGGGTTGACCTCAATTTGCTTTCACCAGTGGGACACTGACAAGTGTAATATAAGCATAATAATTCTCTTTTGGGAGTCAGCTGCTATGCTGTAATGAAGCTTAAGCTAGACTCCTGAATGATGAGAGGCCATGTGCAGAGAAACCCTATGCAATGATAGACTGTCTTTCATGTCCCAGCCCCAGTTGAGCTCTCAGCTGAACAACCTTCCACAGAATCCTGAGAAATAATAAGCCAATGTTGTTTCCAGCCACTGAGTTTTTAGGTGGTTTGTTATACCACAGTAGAAATTTAAATAATTGGTACAACGAATGTGTGCAAATTCCTTGGACAATTTATGTGAACGACTTTCTTTTCCTTTCTTACTATTTGTGATCAGCCAGAAAAAGCTAAAGGGATGATTATGAGCCTCACAGGGCTCATTTATTCATTTATTCAACACATATTGATTGCGTGCCTGCTCTGTGCCAGGCAGTGTGCTTGGTGCTGGGGTACCGCTGTGAGTAAACAGCCCCTGCCTTCGTGACGCATATAATTTATGACACAAATCCTTCCTCCCTGATGCCACTCTGAAAAGATGAGTAGCGGCCTCCTCAAATAAATCATTTGTTTTCTTAATAACCGATTATGCATCTGTCACTCATCTAAATCTGGCATTAATCTGCTTGTTATGTCAAAGACAGGGGCGTAGTCAGACTCTGAGGTCAGGTTAACTTCGCCTCAAATCCTCTCTCCCTCCTGCCTCCTTTTGGCCTCAGTTTCCTCCTTTTTGGATCGAGTATAAGAATTCCCACTTAAAGCTACTGTAAGGAAGGCAGGAAAAGCACAAGTGCTCAATAAATGTTCACTGTTTTCTCTCTTCTTTCATGGAGTGAATAACTATATTCAATTTCAGGGCAGTTTTCATCAGAGGACAGTTCATGGGCATCTGGTCTGGACCTCTCCTGTTTTCTAGGATGCTGATGCTGACAAGAATTTTGCACCAAGCTCTCCTAATGCTCTCTACCTGCCCTGACTCCCTGATCCTCTGCAGTGGGCGGCTGAGTCTGTGATCCTGGATGCAGGGCCCCTCGTCGACAGAGCATTACCAAAGACTCTCATGTACATTATCTCAATTACTCTTTCCAGCAGGCCCGCGAGGCAGGTGTGCTTAGCCTCATTTTATAGTTGAGATGCCCAAGGCTCAGAGAGCTAAAGTGACTTTTGCAAGGTTACAAAGACAATTAGTGGCTGAGCTTGTCTTGAAACCCAGGTGCCCTACCTCCTGCCTTAAGGTCTTTCTAGTCTCTTTGCACTGCTTCCCTGCCATGCCATCCCCCACTGCCTAGTGCTATATCACAAAGACCTTTGAAAAGTGAAACCCAGAGCGTTCTCAAGAAATGGAGGCACAAATGCACAGTTATTGTTTTTCTTGCAACTGTGTACGTGGGGGGCATTAACATTCACCCAGGAGCTGCTGAAATCCACTCAACCAGAACGAGGCTGGTGAGGAGAGAACTGACCAAATTTGTTTACAGGGGCTAATCCGGCTCTGTCTCTCACTCCACACTGTCTGGGAGAAAGTCTAATTACAGCCTGACAGCCCAGAGTGTCTCATGGGAAGACAAATCTTGAATAAAAGTATGAAAACAGACTTGAATGGGGTGTGTGTGTGTGTGTGTGTGTGTGTGTGTGTGTGTGTGTGTGTTTCCTGGTCCTGCAGTTCTAAGAGGGATTTCTGAGATAAGGATTATATAAGCCTAAGGTTGCATACTGGAGGAGGCAGTGGAGATAAGCTAGCCCTCGAGTGTGGACACTGAAGTCCAGAGAAGTCAAATGACTGTCCCAAGTTCATGCAATGTGGTCTTGATACAGGTTAGCGTAAGAATCCAGGTGCCTGACTCTGGAGATTCTGAATTCCCTCTGGGGAGCCCCCAAGGGCTTCCCTTTGTGTGGCAGGTGCATGGTGTTCCAGATCCTGGAAGTTGGTCTCTAACCTGATTTCTCTGCTTCCAATCCTAACTCCCTGATCCCCGCCCCTCACTGCATCCTCCAAGAGTATCCCAGAGTGCAAAGTACAAATCTGATCAGGAGGCTCCACAGCTTCAATTCATTCAATTGTACCTCCCTGTCCTTAGGGATGAAATACATACCTGAGTCTTACCAAAACCCAACAACAAAAACCAAAACCACAAAACCCAAAGTTGTTGGATGTGGCTTTGCCTGTCCTGCCAATCCTTCTCAAGGTATACTTGGTTCTAGCCCTCCAGATAGCTGGTTGAGCCCCAAGATGGCCATGCTCTTTGGTGCCTTCCTGATTTGCTTATTCTGTTCTCAGTGTCTGGGATGCTTGCTCTTTCTTCCTCTCTCTGTTTAAAGTAAACTTCTGCATCAACCAAGCTCCTATCCTCTTCTTCCTGCTTCCTTCAAAGCCTAAGTCTCACATCAGCAGCTGTTGGTGGCTGCTCCCAGCTTAGCCCTCTGCAGCTCTCCATGACACACTCACCCGTATGCATAGCATGGTGATGGACAGAGGCTGTGTTCTCTTCATCTCTGAGTGTTCAATGCCCACCACAGTGTCTAACCCTAAGCCTCAATGGAACCAATGCAATAACAGATTGCCATGTGCATTATATCACTGGCTATAACATAATAGTGAAAAGCTTGTCATCACTCCCACAGCTCAGGTTCTGACTGATCAGTCCATTGGGTCACTATTGCTCTGAGACTTAAAGGCTACAATTTCTTTAAGGGTCTCATTTAAAATGTAAATACTCATGGGCTAACAATATAAAGATGCCTAAAATACATAGAAAAATGGTGCACACACACAGTGGTCTCTATCAGTTTCTCAGTGATCCTTGTGGCATTACTGATTCTTCAGATGGCATCATGGGCATCGCTGAGAGTAAGTCCAACCTGAATAGCCACAGGTTGGTATTTCTGGAACAGAGAATCATGACAGAAGGGATGATGTATTAGTTCATTTCATGCTGTTGACAAACATACGCAAGACTGGGAAGAAAAAGAGGTTTAATTGGACTTACAGTTCCACATGGCTGAGGAGGCCTCAGAATCATGGCAGGAGGCAAAAGGAACTTCTTACATGGCAGTGGCAAGAGAAAATGAGGAAGATGCAAAAGCAGAAACCCCTGACAAAACCATTAGATCTTGTGAGACCTATTCATTGCCACAAGAACAGTATGGGAGAAAGTGCTCTCATGATTCAAATTATTTCCCACCATGTCCTTCCCACAACACATGGGAATTATGGGAGTACAATTCAAGATGAGATTTGAGTGGGGACATGGAGCCAAACCAAATCATTCCACCCCTGGCCCCTCAAAATCTCATGTTCTCACATTTCAATATCAATCATGCCTTCCCAACAGTCCCCCAAAGTCTTAACTCATTTCAGCATTAACCCAAAAGTCCACAGTCCAAAGTCTCATCTGAGACAAGTCAAGTCCCTTCCACCTATGAGCCTGTAAAATCAAAAGCAAGCTAGTTACTTCCTAGATATAGTGGGGGTACAGGTATTGGGTAAATACAGCCATTCCAAATGGGAGAAATTGGCCAAAACTAAGTGGTTGTAGGGCCCATGCAAGTCCAAAATCCAGCAGGTCAGTCAAATCTTAAAGCTCTAAAAGATCTCCTTTGACTCCAGGTCTCACATCCAGGTCATGCTGATGCAAGAGGTCGGTTCCCATGGTCTTGGGCAGCTCTGCCCCTGTGACTTTGCAGGGTACAGCCTCCCTCCCAGCTGCTTTCACAGGCTAGCATTGAGTGTCTGTGGCTTTCCCAGTCAATGGTGCAAGCTGTCAGTGTATCTACCATTCTAGGGTCTGGAGGATGGTGGCCCTCTTCTCACAGCTTCACTAGGTGGTGCCCCAGTAGGAACTCTGTGTTGGGGCTCTGACCACACATTTCCCTTCTGCACTGCCCTAGCAGAGGTTTCCCATGAGCACCCCACCCCTGTAGCAAACTTCTGCCTGGGCATCCAGGTGTTTCCATACATCTTCTGAAATCTAGATGGAGGTTCCCAAACCCCAGTTCTTGACTTCTGTGAACTCTGAGCCTTAATACCATGTGGAAGCTGCCAAGGTTTGGGGCTTACACTCTCTGAAGCCATGGACCGAGCTGTACATTGGCCCCTTTCAGCCACGGCTGGAGAGGCTGGCATGCAGGGCACCAAGTTCCTAGGCTGTACCCAGCATGGAGACCCTGGGCCCAGCTCACAAAACCATTTTCTCCTAGGCCTTCAGGCCTGTGGTGGGAGGGGCTGCCATGAAGACCTCCGACATGCCCCAGAGACATTTTCCCAGTTGTCTTAGGGATTAACATTCAGGTCCTCGTTACTTATGCAAATTTCTGCAGCCATCTTGAATTTCTCCCTAGAAAATGGGTTTTTCTTTTCTATCACATCATCAGGCGGCAAATTTTCTGAACTTTTATGCTCTGCTTCCTTTATAAAGGTGAATATCTTTAACTGCTCCCAAGTCACATCTTCAATGCTTTGCTGCTTAGACATTTCTTCCACCAGATACCCTAAATCATCTTTCTCAAGTTCAAAGTTCCACAAATCCCTAGGGCAGGGGCCAATGCTGACAGTCTCTTTGCTAAAATATGACAAAAGTCACCTTTACTCCAGTTCTCAACAAGTTCTTCATCTTCACCTTACTGTCCACATCACTGTCAGGCTTTTTGTCAAAGCCATTCAACAAATATCTAGGAAGTTCCAAACTTTCTCACATTTTCCTGTCTTCTTCTGAGTCCTCCAAACTGTTCCAGCCTCTGCCTGTTGCCCAGTTCCAAAGTCATTTCCACATTTTTGGGTATCTTTTCAGCAACACCCCACTCTGCTGGTACCAATTTACTGCATTAGTCTGTTTTCACATTACTGATAAAGACATACCTGAGACTGGGAAGAAAAAGAGGTTTAATTGGACTTACAGTTCCACATGGCTGGGGAGGCCTCCAAATCATGGTGGGAGGTGAAAGGCATTTCTTACATGGAGGCAGCAAGAGAAAATGAGGAAGATGCAAAAGCAAAAACTCCTGATGAAACCATCAGATCTCGTGAGACTTGTTCACTACCACAAGAACAGTATGGGAGAGACCGCCTCTATGATTCAAATTATCTTCCACCACGTCCCTCCCACCACATGTGGGAATTATGGGAGTACAATTCAAGATGAGATTTGGGTGGGGACACGGAGTCAAACCGTATCAGGAGAGAAGTGAAAAGATTACAAAGAAAAACAGCATTCATTATGATTTTGCCTGGAAATGCTTGCTCATTCAGGTCAATTCAGTAAACATTAATTAGGTACTGTGTGTATATATGATATATATCTGTATGCATATACACACTTACATATATTTATAAACCCAATAATCATCAGACCCACTATATAGGAGGGGTGATGAAGGCACAGTGGTGAAACAATTTGCCCAAAGTTGCAAGACTGGTTCATGGCTGTGCTGGGATTTCAATCCAGTTATGTTTGGACCTAAAAGCTGAAATCTTCTGTAATTACATAAAACATGTACCTACTATCTGTCAGCAGTGGAAATACAAAGATGATTTAAATCATAGTCTTCACTCTCAAAAAGCTCACAGGGTATCTGGAGAACAGAAAGTAACAGGCATCTCAGTGTGGTCCTGGGAGGGAATGGAAGGTTGAAAACTGTGGGAGAAGGCAATGTGACCAGGGACATTGTTTAGAATAGCCTGCTCATGGTGACCACACAAAGCTAACTGACTTCTAGAGGGCTTTAGGATTGTTTTTAACATCTCTGCATGCCGCGTGCTCCCTTATTGCTTGCACCAGGGGCAGATGAAGCCAGCCTGGCTATGGAGAGCTAGTTTCACTCACTGACTCTCACGTATCTGATTCACAAAGACTCTGGGCCAAGCATAGTCTTGCCTTCCAGAAGTTCACAGAAATCACAAGCAGGATGAAGGACGATCCATCAAGTTAGTGGTCTTTTAAAACGAATGGTATGAACTGGCACTGTGGGAACAGAGAGGGCTATGCTGCACCAAGCTGTGAGTGAAGGCACTGCAGAGAAGGAGACAACTGACCAGTGGATGAGGCCTGGAGAATTTGCTCAGGTCAAAATTTGCTCAGGTTCAAAATTAACTCTGTTTTTATTGCAGCCAAATTCCAACACAGATTTTTCGAAGGAACACCCAGATTTGGCCAGAGCTGCTTACAATGCTGAATGCCTCTTTGAGAAAAGGTCGTTAATTTCTACTTTAATGAGCCAGACAGTGACTCCCTCTCATCTACCCCCGAAATGCAAATACAAAGCTTCAGTATGAAGTAGGGAGCAGCAGGCATGCATTAGCCCATTCGTTGTTAAGCCTCTGATTGAGACCAATTACTAAACCAGCCCTACTTCATTTCCAGTCAAAAACCCACTGCTAATGTCTGTTGGCTGCTACCAGGGACTGATGAGGTAATCAGGAGGAAAAACAGATATAAAAGACATGTAATCTTACAAAGGGTGAAGAACGGAGGATGGGGAAGGCAGTGGACAGGAGATGCTCATTTGCTAATTGCAGATTTTGTACCAGATACTGTGCTGAATATTTTGCAGGCTTCTCCAGTGAGGGTGCAGGATATCATCCCCCAGTATACCCACACACCCACCCACACATATACACATACATATACAGCCCCCACAAAGATACCTTAGGCAAACCCACAAAACTGTATGTTCAGCCATTCATGTTGACCAATCAGTTAGCTGCACAGCGAAACTTTATGTCTTCTATGACCATGGTGAGATTGGCCACGTCCATGTTGAAGTTGCTACTCTGAGTTGCTCTCAAAGTTTTCGATGCTTTAGATGCCATAATGATACTGGAACTTGGGTAGAAGGGGCCTTTCTACCATGTTGCCACCTGGATCTACAGTTGGAGTCATTCTGTCAGCTTCTGCTGGTTGCATTGTCCTGCCAGAGGGACTCACAATCAGTCCAAGGAACCAGCACACAGATTTCTCACATCCTCCCTCCAATAGTCTCTTAGCCAGATCCCTCCTTTCTTCCACTTTCTCCTTTCTTGGTACTTAAATGAAAGCTCTCATGCATATGAATGGGGAAAAATAGATTGTGAGAAGGGGGAGCATTGTTTGAATAAAGCAGCAACAGCTGCTCAAAATGCCCAGTTGTGAGTAGATTTCTTCATTTAGTGTTTAAATACCTTCATTTTAGATATTTAAATATCTTTAGATTAAATATCCTAATTTGGTGCTTGATCCTATCCTGTTAGATAGGTATTGTTTTATCCATTTTACAGATGAAGAAACTAAGGCTAGGAGGCAATAACTGGTTAGTGGCACTTTCTGATCTAAGGCTGTGTTTTTTTCCACTCCAGCACATTGCCTCCATTTGCACTAGCTTTGCAGAATTTAGATCTCCTATTTGGATTGGGCAAACGCAGGGCCAGCACGGGGGAATGTGGCACAGAGCTTCTAAAAGCTTTGCAGAGAGCACAGATCTGGATGTCACCCTGTGGGAGCCGTCTGAGCCAACACAGGACATGTTCCTTTCTGAGGTCATAACTCACAGGCTGACTTAGATGGTGAAAAGACAGGCAATGTGTTTTCAAAATGAATTGCCATCTCCATGTCTGTTCTGCTTGGTATTTTATAACTATCTATCTTTGATAACAAAATGCTACAATTAAGGTGGAATCCACATATGCAAACCTAACAATTTTTTGGCATTTCCCATTCATCTTAGAACATTTGGGCTGAAAGCAGATAGATGCCCCTCCCCCGTCCCAGTGCATGCGTGCACACATGCGCGCGCGCACACACACACACTCACTCACAGAGACACTGAATACTCCCATTTCTTATTAGCTTTTCTCCTTTGATTTCATCCTGTGATGATTTTGCTTTCTTTGTCCTCTAGAAATTATATTCATTCTCTGCTAAAGCATACTAGATCATTAGACTTGGAGCTAGAAGATCCAGGCCTTAGTCCTGATATACCACTTAGTTGTTGCACCAGACCAAAAAGAGCTGAAGTTTTGCAGTTGGACAGATTATAAATCCATGACTCTAAGACTCACCTGCTGTGTGATTGCAGGCAAATTGCTTAACCACCCTGAATTTCAATATACTCATTTTCAAAACTGCATTAGTATTACTGGCCTTGCATGATTGCTGTGAAGATTAAATAGACGTATAAGGTGGTAGGCACTGGGCCTGGGATTTCAAACACCTTAGTTTCATTTTCCCCCTCAATCACTATCTCTCTGACTCTCAAGATTCTCTTCAGGATAATGATATCTATATATTTATATATTTATTTATTTTTGAGATATGGTCTGGCTCTGTCACACAGGCAGGAGTGCAGTGGCGTGATCTTGGCTCACAAGATCTGATGATCCTGCCACTTCTGCCTCCCAAGTATCTGGAACTACAAATGCACTTCACCATGCCTGGTTAACTTTTGTAATTTTTGTGGAGATGGGGTTTCACCATGTTGCCCAGGATAGGATAATGATTTTTATCTCACAAGATTATTTTGAGAATTAAATGAGAAAATATACCTGAAAATATTCTGAAATAGTAATCTATTTTTAATTGCTTATTTGCTTATTCACTCAACAACTATTTCCGATTAAAGATTTTATTGTTAAGTGATATGGATGATTATAAAGAAGAATCAGACACAAAACGGACACTAAAGAAATGTACGTTCTCCGGTTACGCCCTGCTCCCCTAGAAGAATATGAAACAAAAATTAGAAGTGCTGCTAGCACATTTATGAGGTTGAGCTTCCAAGGAGATACCTTTTAAATGGAGCCACCAGCAAAAGATCCATGATGGATCTGACATTTGAGAAGATGCTTGGCAGAAAGGGAGGAGATGATGGACGAAGGTAGTTCAGGTGGAAGGCCCAGTGTGAGCAAAGCCACAGCAGCAGCAAAGCATGAGGAAGGTGAGGGGAACCTAGACTATGCTGTAGGGGACCATTGCAGAGTTGTGGTTGATAAGGCTGCAAAAATGGGCTGGGACTCATTTATGAAGGAATTTGGACTTTTACTCTTATACACAATGGGGGAGCCACTGCAGCTTTCTGAGCAGGACAGCGATGTTGTCAGGGACTGTTTTCTTGTTGATGAATCTAGCAGTGCTAGAGAGGGAGGGTTGAAGTGAGAGAGAACTGGAGGCCCACTAGGAGAGGGTTATGAGAATTACAGAGGGATGAGGCCCTGATATGGATCAAAGACAGTGAGGATGAAGGAGAGAAGGTTGGCGGGAAAATATTACAGAGGAATATGGTGGGATGTAAGGGACCGTGTTGGGGATGGGGTGGGAGAGGTGATAAAGGTTAAGAAGGAGTCCCAAAGCCATTGAGGGCTTAGGTAGGGAGAAAAGGCATCAGAGACATTTCAAGAAGGAGCCGCTTTAGGAAGGAAGACCCGATGGCTTGTATTTCAGGAATCAGAGGAAGGCAGAGAAGCTTTTCCATGGGGCAGTGTTTCCCAGCCTAGGTACTATTGATATATTGGGCCAGACAATTTTTTGTTGTGGGGGCCTGTCCTGGGCATTGTAGGACGTGTGGCAGCATCCCTGGCCTTTATCCACTAGGTGCCAGTAGCACAACCCCCCAGGTTGTGATAACATAAATATCTTTGAACATTGTCAAATATCCCCTAATGGAGAACATTGTTGTAGGGGAAGTCTTCTCCTCATGAGAAAAGCTGTAGGAGGAGTCGGGGAACCTGAGCTACACTTCCCAGGGGACTCTGTGGATCTGCGTCAGGAATTTTGACTATGGATGAGAAAGGACAGGAACTTGGTAGAAAGAGGTGGCTGCCAGATGTGTCATCATGAGCTGGCCCCAGGGTGCCCAGATAGAACACCCCCCATTGTCTTTCATATCTTCAGTGAAAGCATAATGAAATGCTAGTCACGCTGGAATATTGTGGAGCAAAAAGAAAGTGTGATTTTCAAAGTAGGGTAGAACTGAGGCCAAGAGGACCCAGGAGTCCAAATGAAAAGAGGTAGGAGAAAGAGAGACACAGAAATCATAGGCTCCAGGGACTTGCCAGTACCCAGAATCCACATTTACTTCTGTCAAGTTTACCAAAATCTCTGAGAAAAGGGAGATGATAACAATTTGGTGCCTTTAAAAAAATCTCCGCGTTTAAATCAGAAACACATTTTCTTAAGCATACTAGTCATTCATTAAAATTTCTCCTAACTTTGAGATTAGTAATGATACTACTGGACAGTACTGCTAATGAGAGAATCTAAATATTCCCAAGGATATTGAGATAGCTGTACAACTTTCGGCAAGTTAGTTACTTTCTCTGGGCCTCCATTTCTTCGTCTTCATTAATTCCATCTAAATGGAATTAATAATTTCTATCTCATATCCCTGCTATGAAAATTAAATAAGACATATGAAATGCCTGCCACATAGTAGGCCTTCAATTATTGTCTGTGTATCTATCCATCATCTATTTACCTACCTATCTATCCATCCATCTTTATTAATTTTTTTATTGTTTGTTTGTTTTTTGTTTTCAAAATGTCAGACTTGGCGGTTTTATTTTTTTATTTTTTTATTATTATTATATTTTAAGTTCTAGGGTACATGTGCACAACGTGCAGGTTTGTTACATATGTATACATGTGCCATGTTGCTGTGCTGCACCAATTAACTCGTCATTTACATTAAGTATATCTCCTAATGCTATCCCTCTCCACCCTCCCCACAATAGGACCCGGTGTGTGATATTCCCCTTCCTGTGTCCAGGTGATCTCATTGTTCAATTCCCACCTATGAGTGAGAACATGTGGTGTTTGATTTTCTGTTCTTGCGATAGTTTGCTGAGAATGATGGTTTCCAGCTGCATCCATGTCCCTACAAAGGACACCCCAACTCTTAATTTAATTTAATTTATGTCTTGGAGAGTAAGAAATTATATGCAGGTATGGTACCATTAGCCCAGTTGTGTGGTTCTATTGACATTTGACATTATAATTCTAGAGAGTGCTTCTGGAGATGTCTATTTAAGACATCTGGCCCCCTCAAGAAACAGATATGCTGGATCTTGATGATAGCCAGTGTCTGTATGAAAAGTGGAAAGTCCATTGAATTACACATATATTTCAGGATTTAGATGTTTGGCAATATATAGTAGAACTTTCATGTAACTGTTGGCATTTCCTACATTTTTCTGAGTGCTTTATGTCTGAGTTGATATGACAATATTAGCCTTGTTTCAGTCTTGTGAAATAGATTGATCTGCCCTCAGAAGTTCCAAGAGATACCGGAAAAGACCAGGAATTCTAGAACTGCATCGTGGTTTGGTTTTTGTCTCTGTTTGAAAATAAGACCTCTTTGCTAAGCTGTTGTTGGTTAAATATCTTCTTTTCCTTAACCACATGGATATTGTTTTTCAAAAGGTCTAAAGGGCAGTGACCTTTGGTGTCTGGAACATTTTTAGAGTATTTAGGTAATCAATACTCTGGTTACTATTTAACCACATTTGAAAGAGAATCAATTGAGTTCCGTGCGAATTTGTGTGTATTGGGTGAGTTTCTAACATCAGATAGATCTTACAGGTCCCAGCCTGTAGACATCTTTTACTCCAATTTCCTGAATAGATAGTTTTATTCCTTCAAGGTAATATAGCGCGGTGGCTTCTGGCTGAGATGTTTGCTGTTGTTTTCTTCATCTTGTCTTTGATGACTTGTCAGCCTGGGGTAACTGCACAGGAGAAGGTGAACCAGTAAGTGGGCCATATGTCTCTGCAAAACTTGCACATAGGAATCGCCTGCTGGGGAACTAAGACACTTTTATGTTTGCAGCAGAGGCTGTGTTGGAATGGAAAATAACCTCTTTTCATGTTATTGCTACTCCCGTGGAGGAGGATGGGACAGTGAAAAGACCGTGCTAAATTGGCCTACGTGTAAATCACAGCTCTAATGCTTAGAAGCTGAGTAATTCAGGGTAAATCATTTAATCTGTTTGATCCTTAGTTTCCCTAGCTGTAAAATGAGAATAATAATACCTCTTCTATAAGAGTTAATGTAGATAAAATAAGATCCTGAATATAAAATGTACTCAGCTTATAGTAGACACTTAATAAATGATAGTTCTCCTGAGTGGTGCTGAACAGTTAACTTAACCCCTACTTTCTTATCTGTAAAAGAGCATCATAAGAGTACCTGTCTCATAGTTTTGGGGGAGGATAAAATTAGATAATGTGTTCAAAATCACTTTGGGGGAGGCAAAGGACTATAGAGATGCTGGGTCATTTGATTCTAAAACTGACTTTATCTTTTGCTATGGGATAATAGAGGGAGGTGATATAGTTTCATATGTACATTGCATTTTACCCATTCTATTTTCTTGAGATTTCCAACCTAGCTTCATGAGTTTTTTTTTTTTTTTTTTTTTTTGTATCTTAATATTAAGTATTTTGTGGAGCCTAAGCAGTCCTTTATTTCACCTTTGGGATAGCTTTAAAGCAATCCCTTTCTCCCAAACATTAAAGATGTTAAATGGAATTATTTAATTATAATTCTTGATAGATGATGCAATTTTAAATCATTAGTGCTTTTAAATGCTAGAGCAAGTGAGAGTTCCTTTAAGTAACAGTTCAGAAGGGAGGAAAGCATTTTTAAAAGCAGTTAATCTGTAACTTGTATTTAAAGGAAATACAATTTTGAAATCAGAAAATTCATCTCTAATAATTAGAAGATAAAGCAAGAGAACTGTGGTAAAGGAAATCTCCACCGAGATATTCTTAATTATAAAAGCTTATCATTGTAATCCTTTTTGAAAATGAACAAAGAGTCTTGATGTTTGATGAACTTATCAAACAAGACAGACCAGTGAAGAGGCAAATTTCAAGTCAAGGCAAAATAGAACCAATTAAATACTTTACAAAGTGCTGAAGAAGGAAATCATGAGGTCTTTGTATCTAATACCAGTGTGTCTGACACTGACTTTGAAAGTGAAAAGCTACATGGTGAAAAGATTTTATTAGGTTCAAATTCTGGCACTGACATTTACTAGCTGTCTGATCTCAGGCAAGTTATTTAATTTTTCCAAGCTTCATTTTCCTTACCTGTAAAATGGGAGGAAAGAAAGAACAAAAATTAAATGCATGAAAGTACTTAGATCAATACCTATTACCTATTACCTAGCAAGTGTTCAGTGAAAGCTGTCACCAGTGCTTTGTGTGATTGTTATTGTTATTTTTTGGTATTTTCATTCCCTTGATGGTTGACAATAATCAGACAGAACAAATTTATAATATACCAGTTGGCATGGATCTTTCTGATTAGTCAGAGATTTTAAACTTTATTTTTAAGTAATAGCACTCTTTTCCCCTGCAAAATAAAATTTCACATGAACTCTAACATTGAAAACAGATAATATATAGATTTACATTTTAATGGCACACATTTATTTTATAAGTCCATGTTTAACGTTTGCTCATTATAAAATCTTAATTAAAAGTATGTTATTTGAAAAAAAAATTTTAAAACAATGGTGATGGAAGGAAGTTATAATCTTCAGCCTCAAAATCAGTGGATCTCTATTACATGTTTTATACAAATAACACCTTTCAGTATGTATGTTGCTTAGAAGTTTTCAAGTTTTTTATTTGCCTAGAAGTTTTAATTGCAATTCTTTTAATGTATTGGGATTTGGTTTTTACTAAGAGTGTGGCCAACCTTAGTGAATATTCCATACGCTCAAAAAAGTGCATTATTCTGTTGTTCAGTGTAGTTCCAAGTCAATTAAGTCAAGCTGGTTGTTAATGTCACCCAAGTTTTCATCTTGTTCTATTGATTACTGAGAAAAGAATGTTGCAATCTCCAACTGTATTTGTGGATTTGCCTACTTACAGTTCTATCAGTTTTAGCTCCATGTATTTTAAAGCTATGTTATTAAATACACACACACACACATCTAGAATTATTCTGACTGCTTGATAATTTACCCCCTTATTATCATGAAAGGCTTCCATTATCCCAAGGACAATGGTCCTTGTTCTACAACCTATTTCATTTATCATTAATACATATAGTTATCCTTGCTTTCTTATGATCTGTATGTGCATGGCAAATCTTTTTCTATTATTTTATTTTAACTTATATGACTATATTTAAAAATATAATTCATGTGAACATACATAGATGAGGCTTGCTTTAGCTAGTCTCACAACCTCTGTCTTTTAATTATAGTAATTAGACCATTTACCTCAAATATAATTATTGATAAACTTGGGCTTGAGTTCGCCATTTTACTATTTGTTTTCTATTTGTCCCATGTCTTCTTTGTTCCTATTTTCTTCTTTTTTGGGGGCCATCTTTTAGATTTCTATTTTTCTAATTCCAAGGTGATATGGTTTTGTGGGTTTATAGTTTTCATCAAATTTGAAAATTTTTGCAATGATTCATTCATATATGTTTTCTGCCCCATACATTCTCATCTCTCTTTCTGATAGTCCAATTACAGAGATGCTAGCCTGCTGGATAAAGTCCCTCAGGTCACTGATAGTCTTTCTTTTTTTTGTTGTTGGCGGTTTATTTTCTGTTTCATTTTGGTTTCTATAACTACATATTTATTAATTTTTTGTTCTGCAATGTTTAATCTGCTGTTAAGCCTATCCAGTGAATTTTAAATTTGAGTTAATATAATTTTCAGTTTTAAATGTCTCATTTGGTATCTTTTAATATCTTCTACTACCCTTCTCATTAGCTTCTTAATTCTCCTCAAATAATAGAGCATATTTACAATAACTCTTTCAAAGTTCTTGTATGCTAGTTCCATTATTTCTATTTTGTTGGTCTTTAGAATTAGGAAGGATTTAGTATCTAACTTAATCCACTCATGTTACAGAGCAAGAAACTGAACCCTAGAGAAAGAAGAGGAGTATTCAATAACAAGATAACTCTGGTAGGCATTTACGAATACTGGCCAATTTAACCCTTATTACATTCTTCTAAGAGTGTTGTTTTTATTATCCATCAGTGGAAGGCCAACATTTTCAACCCAACTTTTCCATTGATGAAAAGCAGAATTCCTTAGGGGAATTTTAAAAACGTGACTGAGGATCCCAAACACAAAGGACAACTATCTAAGCATCTAAAGCTGTTTCTTTTTGTTAAGTGGGCCTATAGGCAGTTGACCCTAAAGAAGTTTCAATCATGATGTCCCTTTTTATTTTATTGCTTTTGTGGACATCAGAGTATATTTACCAAAGCATCTTTGGCCAAGGCCATGTGAATATTTTTAATAGTAGTCCAGACGACTGAAAATTGATGTGTATTCAGGAAACATGAATTTTTAATTAATAAAAACAACTGGAGTAGTGGATGTGACTCAAAAGTGAATCATGTAATATGGAGACTTTTATTTAGGGTAACTAATCTTTAGCAATACTTCAGGTGGCATTGGGTCTGGTCTATAAAGTATAATCAATCTGGGATTAAGTCCTGGCATCACCACGTAGTGGCTATTGGAACTTGGGCCAGTTGCTTAAACTTCCTAGGCTTCATTTTTTTTTTTTTTTTCATCTATGAAATGGAGCTAATACATATTTCATAGAGTTTTTGTCAGGACTTGAGTAAGTTTATGTAAAGTACCTATAACAGAACCTGGTACATGGTAAGCCTTTAGAAAATTATTTTTATTACCCTGTTTCTCTTTTGTCAGAAATCCTTCAGAATACATCTTGGAATGCTTAAAAAATACATAGGCTTTGGAGTCTTTGTTGGTTTGAATTCTGGCCTTGCCACTTTCTACCTACAGAACCTTAAGCCAGTTATTTCAACTTCTTATGAATCGTTTTACTCATCTATAAAACGGAAATAGTACTTCCTACCCCCACAGGGTTCTTGTGAAATGTTAATGAATAACTTAAGATTATATGAGATAATATATTCGAGATACTGTGCTCAGCACTAGGGTACAATGGTGAGCAATACAGTCATGATCTCAGTCTTCTAGAGCTTGCAGTCTAGGAGTAGGAATAAAGTGTTAGAAGCTCTACGTATATGGCACTATGTTAGCATAGGACAGGCAGGCTAAGGAAAGCTATCTGGAGAGAATGAACTGAAGTGGAAAGGTTCGGCCAGATGAATGAGATATGATTAGCATTCTGTGGAGGAAATAGCGTTCTGCAAATACTGCAGGAGAGCCCAGTACATGCTTGGAACTTAAAGTTCTGTATGGAATTCTATGTGCATCTAGCACACAGTGAATACTTTTTTGGATTTATTTATTCATTCATTCAATAAATAAATATTACAGATATGCTAGGTGTTAGGTAATAAACTGAACAGATAATGTTTCAACACTCATGGAATTTATAGCGTAGCGATGGACTCAATAAATATGTAACCAAAAATATTATCTTAAAAATTGTGGGCGTGGTGGCTCACACCTGTAATCCTAGCACTTTGGGAGGACAAGGCAGGCGGATCACTTGAGCTCAGGGGTTCGAGACCATCCTGACCAATACGGTGAAACCCGGTCTCTACTAAAAATACATAAAATTAGCTGGGCATGGTGGTACATGCCTGTAGTCTCAGCTACTTGAGACACTGAGGCATGAGAATCGCTTGAAACTGGGAGCCGGAGGCTGCAGTGAGCCAAGATTGTGCCACTGCACTCTGATGTAAGCAACAGAGCAAGACTCTGTCTCAAAAGAAAAAAAAAAATTTTCTTTTACATTGTGATAAATACTGCGAAGGAAATAAATGGGCCCTTTGTTAGAGGATATCAGAGCAATCTAAAGACAGGCTGATTGAGGAAATTTTCTGTGGAGGTGGCATTTAAACTGAGATGTGAAGGGCGGTAGGGAGAAGCTAGGTAAAGAGCAGGGTAAAGCGGTGGGATCACCTGTGCTAAGACTCTGTGATTGGAAGTGGCTTGTCATGTTTGAGGACTGAAGAATGAGAGTAGCATGAAAGCAGAGAAATGCCTTAAGAAGAAGTCAAAAAACTGGACAGAGGCCAGATCCCAGAGGACCTTAGGCACCACAATGAGAAATTTGGATTTGAGTCTATGTGTAGTAAAACACACACACAAAACAAAAATCACTGAGAGTCTTATAAAGGAAGGATATTATCTTATTTCTCATTTGAAAAAATTATCTTCATTGCTGTGCAGAGAATGGATTGGAGAAAGGTAAAGTAGAAGAAGGTCTTGGCCCACAGGAGGGCATAACAAGGAACTGCTTAAAAGAGAAAATGAATAGTTTAGATGTGGAACCATTAAGTTTGCCGTGTCTAAGAGGCATTTGATAGACATATCAAATGGAGAAGTTGGATAAACAAAACAGGATTACAGAGGACTAGTCTAAGTTGAAGGCCTAAATGTAGAAACATTTGCACAGATCGTGTATGAAGCCAAGGACATGGATCTTACCTTCTTAAGGGTGAGAAAAGCAGAAAGAGAAAAAGAAGAAAGACCAGACTGCACCTTGAAGAATTCCAGTTTTTGGAGGAGAACTGGCCAGAGGTAGGAAGAGAGTGAGGAGGAATTATGCTGAAGATGTCCAAGAGATGAAAGTTCTCATGAAGAAAAAAGTGGTTAACAGACTGTGTGTTAGTCAGTTTTGTGTTGTTATAAAGGAATACCTGAAGCTGTGTAGTTTATAAAGGAAAGAGATCTATTTGGCTCATGGTTGTGCAAGCTGTACAAGAAGCATGGTGCCAGCATCTGCTTGGCTTCTGGTGAGAGCTTTTCCTTTTTTAATTGACATATACATGCTTATTTTGTTTTATTGAGCACCCAATATATGCCAGGCACTGTTCTGGGCCCTGGGGATATAAATGAGAAAGACAAAGTCCTTGCTTTCAGCTCTCATGAAGCTTCTGTTCTAGAAAAGTGTATGCAAATATTTTATATACTTTAAGTTCTATAAAGAAAATAGGAACATCCTGGTGAGGACTTTTGTGCTGCGTCAAAACATGGCAGAGAAGGTAAAAAAGGAAGTGGGCACATTTGAAGGGGACCAAACAGGAGGAGGAACCTTGCTTTATAACAACTAATATCCATGGGAACCAGCGAGAATGAGTCTGTCTAGCCAGGAGAACCCACTCACTACTGCAAAAGCAGCACTAAGCCTTTCCTGAGGGATCTGTCTCAGGACCCAAACACCTCCCACCAGGCCCAACACTGCCACATCGGGAATCAAGTTTCAATATGAGTTTTGTTTTTTCCCCCCTACTTATTACACTCATGCAATCAACATGAGTGGGGACAAATAAACCATAGCAGAGGGCAAGTAAAACAAAACCAGACAACTTTCTACTGGACTTAGCAACATGGAGGTTGCTGAAGACTGAGCGCTTTCAAAGTTAAATCTAAAATACCTCTATTGTATGATGGAACCTCCATGTAACTGGATGGGACTGGCTCAAGATTATATGATTAGTGATAATCAGATTTTAATACAAGCTGAGCCAATTTATTAGGACAACCCCCTGGTAATCATCAGGGTTGGGCTTTCTGACCTTCTAGCCTAGGATTGGTAGCTAATTAATTATTTTCTTTTCTAAGTTGCTGAAGTGGCCACATTCTGGGTCAAGTATTTAACTTGCACGTTGCTTATTCAACTCTAGGTTTTAGACCCTTTGCGCAATAAGCTGCTCTATTTTAAAAGGCAGATGGGAAGCATGTCACTTGTCCACAGCCCTATCCGAGTACATTCAATACATTTTTGATGAAGACGGAGAGGTTTGATGAGCATGTGTGAGGTTGACAAGGTTACGGTGACGCTAACATGTATGCCAGGCTTGTGCTTGAGATTTTACATACATGATCTCATCCCATATTCAAAATAGTCTTGCAAACAATCTTTCCTGTTTCATAGCTATAAGAAAATTGAAATTCAGTAAGTAGCAGAAATCAGATTCAAATGCCTATTTGCTGAACTCTAAACCTCTTTCTTTTACATCAGTGTTTCAACTGTGTTACATAGTCTTACAGATGATGCATAAAAAAAGAAATGGCCTGTGTTTCTTCACAAAATTTGGGAAATGCCAGGGTAAGCAAATTAAATTGCAGAAACTCTCTGAGCCTTTAATATGTTATTGGGCATTTTAAATCTCCAAGAATGATATGGTGTATGCAGTTAATCCAAATGTATTTGACCATGGAACTTTTCTCCTCTTCCTCCCCGACCCCTGTGCATATCTCAGGAACTGTACTCTGCAGGGTACTCTTTGAGAAACGCTGCAATAGCACCATATAGAATTGTGCTCATTCCACAGATTAAAAAACTTAAAGTCAATTAAAGCAGCTTGCTCATGGTAGCCCAGCAGGTGAGAGGCAAACTGAAGATGAGAAGCAAAGACTCCTAAGTCCCTGTGCTCCATATTAAATGTCTTACTGATTGAATAGACTTTTGCCAGCTGAGAGATGCCTTTAAAATATTTTCCAAGATTTATTAGGCCACAGAATTATGAATGGCTCCTTAAGTAATTAAACAATTTATACAGTTCTTTTGGAAAGCCATTTGGCAATATGTGCCATAAGTTCTAAAATCCCTTCCATGCAGTCATCCCACTCTACAGGATATATCTTCAACAAATAACTTGAATACTGAAAAACTGGGGACTCAATAATCCAATTGTTTAATGTAAGGGGAGTGGAACAATGTGTATTACCATAAATAGTTTAGGTTTCTGCTCTATTATTAAGTGGAAGAATCAGGATATAAAATGTAATACTCAGTATGACCTCAATGTGTTATGAAAATAAACAGAAGAAAATATAACTAAATATTCATGATAGTAAAATTTGGGACAATTCTTTTCATTTATAATCTTTCCCATGTTCTCTGTAATGAGAATGTATTACTTTTATAATGATCAAAAAAGGAACTACATTGAAAAAATTATTGGAATAATAAAATGTTGGTCACATTGGTATTGGCTAAAAGGTTGGAGCCCTGTAACAACTTTAATGAATGGTCCTGGTGTGCTTTCTGTACTCTGGCCTCCGTGATAGCATTAGCATGCATGCCTCTGTCTAGACATCATGTCACAAGGCTTTTGAAACTACAGCAATACACCACTGCTCTGTCTAGGCTTTTGCTTCCATCCATTAGTACTGTTTCCCTCCGGTTTGACACATAATGCAGTCTCTATGGGCTTACAGTGACATTATCTTGACAATTCTGTAGTGAGATGCAGAAATAATGCTGGAGTCCTTTCCTGTTCCCAAACCTTCTCCCTATACCTTCTCTCTCTCCTTCCGATTATCCATGTTCCCACACTTCAAACTTTTATTATTAGAACAGTCTATTAGAAAAATGACGTGTGTAACAAACCCTGAGCCATTTGAATGTCGAGATACCAGGATCTAATTTAATTTAGATTATAAGAATCAGGTTCAAATAAATATCTCAACAATGTCACTGTCTATATCCCAGAAATTGGTTTTATTCTTTCTCTTCCCTCCCTATCTCAGTCCCTTCTCTCCCTCCTTCCCTTCCTTCCTTCTTTCCTTCCTTCCTTCCTTCCTTCCTTCCTTCCTTCCTTCCTTCCTTCCTTCCTTCCTTCCTTCCTTCCTTCCTTCCTTTTTTCCCTCCCTCTTTCCCTTCCTTCTTTTTTTCCTTTTGTAAATATTTACTGAGCACTTTCCGTGGCCCTGGCCCATGACAGGTGCTGGGAACTCTGTAGCAAATATAGACAGTTTCTGCATTCATAGAGCCTAGAATCTGGTAGAGAAAAAATAAATTTTACAAATATTACAAGTTTGATAATTAAATATTGAGAAAATGTGCAGAGATTGACCAAATCATATGAAGGAGGTTTTCAACCAGTCTGGATATCAGGAAATATTTCCCTAAGGAATTGATGTTTATGATGAGAATGAAAGATACATAGGAATTAACCAAAGTAAAGAGGTAGATAATCGGATTCATTCAGGGTTGGGATTTACAGTTAGGTGTGATCGAGGGAACAGTGGGGTCTAGGTGTTTAGAATATAGGTAAGATTTTAAAGTGATGAATCATGGAATCAAAACTGGTTATAAAGGTAAATAAAGATAAGAGGAGTTCTTATTGAAAGGGAGGAAGCTTAGATGTCGAGATAATGGAGATCCCAATGAGGTTCAAGAAGAAGCGCAGTGGGAATCCCCTTAAGCCTGTAAGATAGAAAGACAAGAGGCTGTGGAGCCCCCAAGTAGCTATTCACAGGTGATTCATGAATGAATGACTTGGAGGAGAAGTTGTTTTAGAGAGTGAGAAGGTTCAGAAGAGAAGATTATTACAGATGAGGAAGAGGAGCAACCGAGCAACCAGAGAGTTGGATGACTCATTTGTAGGGATGATGAGTCTCCCAGCATGAGGACAGGAATTGATGTAGGGGGAAGATTGTGAGCTGGGCAATGACGTTTTCTTTGAAGGGATGGGAGGGCTTCTGCCTGCTAGCACCGTGTTACAGATTAGAGCTTCTCAAAGTGTGTTCTGCAGACCCCAGGAAGTCCCCAATATCTTCTCAGGGGACCTGTAAGTTCAAAACAGTTCTCATAATAATGGTAAGACATTATTTTACCCTTTTACTGTGTTTACAGTTGCACCGATGGTACAGAGGCACCAATGGATAAAACTGCTAGGGCCTTGGTCAAAATCAAGGCAGTGGCACTAAACTCACAGGAAAGAACACACACACAAACAAACAAAACTCCTAAGTTTTAAGTTTTACTTAAGAAAGTCCTTCTAGAAGCAGTAAGAATTGTTAATTTAATTAAACCTCAATCCTTGAATAGATGTGACTTAAGTATTCTATGTAACAAAATGGGAAGAATGCATAGAGAAATCACTGAGTATGCACTGAGTATGATGATTGTCTTGAGGAAAAGCAATTATTTGAGCTGTAAGTGAAGGTAACCACTTGTCTTACTACTTGGACTACTGTAACAAATTACCATAGACTGGATGTTTAAGCAGCAAGCATTTATTCTTCACAGTTCTAGAGACTGGGAAGTCCAAGATCAAGGCGCTGGCAGATTCAGTGTCTGGTGAGGGCCTACTTTTTTGGTTAACGGGTAGTCATCTTCTAGCTGTGTCCTCACGTGGTGGAAGGGATGTCCCTGTGATCTCTTTAATGAGGGCACTAATTCCATTCATGAGGGCTTCACCCTCATGACCTAGTCACCTCCCAAAAGTCCCACCTCCTAATACCATCGGATTGGGGATTAGGTTTCAACATATAAATTTTTGGGGGACATAAACATCAGTCAATAAGACCACTTTTTTTCCTGGAACACCATTTTTTCTTGATGAAAAAACTGCCAAACTATGGTTATTTGGGCTTAGATATTTGCCATGCATTGTATAAAAAATGCAGAGACCCTATCATTTCAAGGAAAACAAATAACATTACCTGTTACTAATAACAAGATTGGAGTTTCTATGAGAAAATTAAAATTTTGGAAACATATCCACTACCATGAACTTGATGAGATCACTGGTGATATTAACAAGTTTGATGTTTAGATATTATACAGTGAAATGTATTAATATTTGTAAGGCACATACTCAGTGAACCATGATTTTCCAAATTTCGAATGCCTGATGTTATAAAAATTGTATGTGGGCACAAGATCCATTCAAAGTGTAGAGACCAATGGATTTTAATGTGACAGAGAACAAAAAATTCACTGATATGCTTTCAGGTTCCACATGCCACTAACATGTAAGAAATTGCCTCTTGTCAAGTTTTCATTTAATACCAAAAGAGAGCATCCACAGTTATTGGAAAAGGCTGTTAAAACACTCCTCCCCTTTTCAACTACATAACCATGTGAGGCTGAGTTTTCTTCATAGATTTCAACCAAATCAATATATAGCAACAGATTGGATGAAGAAGCAGAAATAAGATTCTAGCTACTTTCTTCTAAACCAGACATTAAAGGGATTTGAAAAAATGTACATTTATGGTAACATGTGATAGGTTTGTTATTGTAATTTTAAATAAGTTAATAAACAAGTATTTTTTAAATTTCTCAGTTTTAATTTTGAATTCTGTGAATATTGGTAGATCTAGCCCACTTACCAGCTCTTTGAGGTCTTTAGTAATTTACAGAAATGTAAAGGTATCCTGAGACCAAAAGTTGGAGAACCAGAGTTAAAGATAGACAAAATTTTCTGAACTATTCCATGGCTCCTTGTGCAGAGTTTCAACTTAGGTGTCATTATTCATCAAATTCATTACATAATTAGCATGAGATTTGAAACACTTTCTGTTCCTACACGAGGGTTATAATCATGCCATTCTTCACAGCGGTGGCTGCCTGGCTCTCAGAGGCTGTGGTAATTCTAGTGTTAACAGAAGATGTTCCCACTTTCCCCGTGGGCCAACCTGGCCTTGAAGTTGTAGCAGTGATGCTATGGGAAGAGGCTAATGTGGAAGCCAGGCAAGCTTGTGGCTTGTCCCCCTTTCCCTGAGTAGGCTTTTTAATTGGTGAGGGGGAAGCATGGGGTAAGAGAAGGATCGTGGGCTTGGAGATACACTCTCTCACGTCTGTTGGCTGATTCATAAAATGAGGCAGTAGCATGATGAGGAGCAGGTAACGGGCTTTGCCATCAAACCAACCAGTTCCATTTTTGCCTCTGTCGTTCCTGGGCTATGACTTCAGGGCTATTTAGCTTTTAGGAATCCCAGCTTTCTTACACTGTACATAAAATAGATCTAATAATATTTATCTCCAAGGATTGTTATAGGGATTAAATGAGATAATCCACATAATGTCCCAGCATGTAATAATGAAAGTCATCTTGTAGTAAACCTTTCATAAGCATTTCAATACACTTTCAATAACCCTTTTAGGTAATGTTATTTTTAGCGTAGTTTTACAGAAGGGAAAGCTGTAGTTCAGAGATATTAAGTAATTTACTCAAGTTTTCAAAGTCAGCAAGTGGTGGTTAAGATTCAAACCCAATCCTCTTACCCCAGACTCCACATTCTTAACCACTGAGCTTTCTGCTACTTTGGCTCTTCAAAAATTATTAGCCCTCTTTAATATTCTTCTCTCTAAAATTATAATAATTTGATGCATGGGGGACTGATATGGTATTAAAGGGATAATTTATATAAACCCTCTGGCACCATACACTCTCTCATTTCTGTTGGCATTTCTACATAAAGTAGGAGTACAATAAATGTTCGTTCCTCATTTCTTTCAAACCGTGTTTTACTGGAAGGAAAATGTGCACAGCTTTCTCATTTGCTTAAATTTTGCATCTCAAAATTGATGCAGGGATCTTTCCTTTCTTTAGGAGAGTAAGACGGGCAGCCACACCCGCAGCAGTTACCTGCCAGCTGAGCAACTGGTCAGAGTGGACGGATTGCTTTCCATGCCAGGACAAAAGGGTAAGACACTTATAACCGGTTTTGGGGCATTTCATATTTGATGTGTGTATTAGGCATTCAAATGGAGATTAAGCAGATCACTATGTCTAGGGGCCTGGGGAGAAACTGGGTCTAGAAATTGTTGTTTGAAAGCCATTGTACATGGACGGTGACATTTGTTTCTGCGTCTCCCGATTTTGTTTGTAGGGTAGTGTTGAGTGAGGCTGCAAAATATGTGTGTTATGGCTCATAGGTAAAAAAGTCGCTATCTGTACATAGGCACGTTTATTTCTGTCTGAGTCGTGGCAAATCTCTTGCCCACTAATGAGAGTCTTCTGGAGAAACTAATCGCTTAGAAACAAAATACCAAACTGCCCATGAGGAGATGAGATAACCCAGGGGATGTCCCAGGTGTGTTCTTGAGAATTCCATTTTCATCTAGGGAAAAGACCAACACACCCAATGAACAGAGGTGTGTCCACTTTGCCCATCTAAATGGTTTTGAATAGTTCAAAATGATCCCTAGTACCATTGACATATGAAGGGAAGAGGGATGTTGGGAGCCCTCCACTCAGGCAGAGGGGAGCATTAAAATTCTGACTTTGTTAAGAATCCCTGGCTCACAGTGATAATAAAACATAGTCAGCTGGGTGTGGTGGCTCACATCTATAATCCCAGCACTTTGGGAGGCTGAGGCAGGAGGATTACTTGAACCCAGGAGTTCAAGACCAGCCTCGGCAACATAGCAAGACTTGCTCTCTACAAAAAATACACACGCACACACACAAAATTAGCTGGGCATAGCGGTGCACACCCAGACTCCCAGCTACTCAGGAGGCTGAGACAGGAGGATCACTTGAGTCCAGGCGTTCGAGGCTGCCGTGAGCTTGGATTGTGCCACTGCACTCCAGTTTAGGTGACAGAGCCAGACCCTGTCTTGTAAATAAATAAATACATAATAAAACACAGTGTAACTTCTAGTCTGTTTTATTATTGTTTTAAAATTCCCTTCAGACACACATGCCTGTATTAGATGCTCCCTTCCCCACTCGGCATACCACTCACTGCCTGAACCTTGTCTATTAGCACACTACTGCCAAGTTTCAGTGTTAAGATTCAGTTCCGCAGTTTAGATCCGGCTTTGCCTCTTATCTGCATTGTCACTTTGGGAATATTTTTAATCATCTCTGTGTTCAGTTTCCTTATGTATAAATTGGAGTAGTAGGAGTACCTACTTTCTAGAATTGTTATGAGCAATACATGAGTAATGCACACAGAACCCTTCTCATGCATCTGGCTCAGAATGCATGTTTAAGGAATTCCAGATGGTTTCCTTCTTTCATTTTTTCATTTTTATTTCAGTAGCTTTTGGGGAACGTGGGTTTTGGTTACATGGTTAAGTTCTTTCATGGTGATTTCTGAGATTTTAGTGCACCAGTCACCCGAGCAGTATACACTGTACCCAGTGTGTGGTCTTTTATCCCTCACCCTCCCCACATTTTCCCCCAAGTCCCCAAAGCCCATTATATTATTCCTGTGCCTTTGCATCCTCGTAGCTTAGCTCCCACTTATAAGTGAGAAGATATCATATTTGATTTTCAATTCCTGAGTTACTTCACTTACAATAATGGCCTCCAAGTCCATCCAAGTTGCTACAAATGCCATTCATTTCATTCCATTTTATGGTTGACTAGTATTCCATGGTGTATATGTACCACATTTTCTTTATCCACTCGTTGGTTGATGGGCATTTAGGTTGTTTCCATATTTTCCAATTGTGAATTGTGCTACTATAAACATGCATCGCAGTCTCTTTTGTATATAATGACTTTTTTTTTTCCCCTTTAGGTAGATACCCAGTAGTGAGACTGCTAGATTGAATGGTAGTTCTACTTTTAGTTCTTTAGGAAATCTCCACAATGTCTTCCATAATGGTTGTACTAGTTGACATTGCCACCAGCAGTGTAAAAGAGTTCACTTTTCACCACATCCATGTCAACATCTATTATTTTTTGATTTTTTAATTATGGCCATTCTTTCAGGAGTAGGGTAGTATCTCATTAGAGTTTTAATTTGTGCAGTGCCAGCTGTTTTTCTAATAATGATCTCTGCCTTCCTCTTCATCCCCAGTCCCACTGCCCTGAATTAATCCCTGCTTTTTCCTCACCTGAGATCTTGCAAAGTTTGCAAATGGTCATCCTGCCTCCAGACCCACCATTCAGAGAGAGAGGTGCTCTGTGAATGTTTCTGATGAGTTATTCAAAATTGCATAGCAGTAAGTGGTGGAACACACACAATTTTGACCTAGTTCATTCAACATCAAAGTCTGAAATTTGTTATTCTACCTCACTCATCTCTGAGAAGTGCTGAAGAATTTTAGACTGTTCCTGTTTAAATGTGTTTGATCCCTACATGCTCATTTTGCTCTGACATCCTGTATTAGTTTATTGAGTCCACTGGAACAAATTCCCACAAACTCGGTGGCTTAAAACAACAGAAATGTATTCTCTTACAGTTCTGAAAGCCAGAAGTCTGAAATCAAGGTATCAGTAGAGCCATGCTCCCTCTTAAAGGCGCTAGAAGGGACTCTGTTATTAGGTTGGTGCAAAAGTAATTGCAGTTTTGGCAGTAAGTAATAGCAAAAACCACAATTACTTTTGTAGCAACCTAATATTTGCCTCTTCCAGCTTCTGGTGGCATTGACAGTCCTTACCTTGTGTCTGAATCCCTGTGATCTCTGCCTCCCTGGTCACATTGTTGCCTCATCTGTGAGTCTTCTCCTCTGTGTATCTGCCTGTAATCTCTCTCTGCCTTCTTACAAAGATACTGTGATGACACTTAATGCTATCCAGACAATCCAGGGTAATATCTTCATCTCAAAAACTTTAACGATGTCTGCAATGGCCAGCTTTCCGAATAAGGTAAAATTTACAGGTTCCATAAATTAGGACTCGATATCTTTGTGTGGCCATTATTCAACCTGTTATACATCCTAAATTAAATTTTTCTTATTTGTTTCAGTTTAGACAGCAAGTAGCACAAGACAATGATTTGCAGTTTAAATCAGAATAGAATTATTTACTTAGCGACTCAAAAACACATGTGTTTTTAAAGTAATCCTTAAAATAATTAATTCTGTTAATTAAGTGAAAGACCACCCTAGTTTTTTTATTAGTGCGTTCCTTCTTCTCAAAATCATCCAAACAAAGATGTACATTTCTGGAAGGAAATATTATCTACCAGTTAGAAAAGAAAATTGTGTCTTAATGATCCCAACCACAGGCAATAGCGTGGAGAAATCCCTAAGGGAATATTGGCACCAACCTTCCTGCCACATAAATATCTTCATTATTTGATAGCAACCTAGAAAATAGGGAATCAATGGGAATGAACCTTATGGCTTACACCATCATTCCCAGTATAGATACTATAGGAAGGATAACAGTGGCAATAGTCACCATTTATTAAATAATTTCTATGTACCAGACAATTGTGCAAATGCCTTAAATAAATTATCTTGTTTGACTTTCACAGCCAACTGTAAATGACAGACATCATCATCCACTTTGTTTAGGTCACCCATTAAGAACATGACAGAGCCTTGATTTAAAACTTGGTCAGTCTGACTCCAAAAAGCTTCTGCAGCTGACCCCTCCACACTACTGCCTCCCGCTGAACCATCCTGGAGCGTAATGAGTGACATAGTGGTCACTTCAATTCCTTTTGAAGTAGCCCAACAGCTGGATACAAGAATGATGATGACATTGATAACTACTTTTACTGAGTGTATATCAGAAACCAGGCGAAGTGATGATTTCTTTGCATGTATTATTATGAATCTTTGCAATGTTCTCAGATATATTTCATTTAAAAATGAGAAAACAGGATCAGAGATGTTAAGTAGTTGACCCAGTGATGCATATACAGTAGGTGGCAGAGCTGGAATTCTAACTCAGCTCAAAATGGGATTCCCATAGTATACTTAACTTCATAAACTTGTGAAGATTAAATAACATAAGGAATGTAAAGTGTTTGGCCAATAGTAGGGGCTCAATACATGGTAGCCACCATCACCATTATCAAATTGGTAGCTACAGGTTTTAAAAATCTAATATAATTTTTAGAGTAATAGAGAAAATTGGCTGCTAATTCAAAGAAGGAGTACTCAAAGGCAAGTACCTACTGTGTCTGATTTCAAATAACATTGTGTGTTATTTGTTTGGAGAAGCTCAAGCCCTTACTAAAGCATATTAAATCTGTTCCTATAAGTCACCATGAAAGCACTGCAGAACAGTGACATGTACCAGATCCCTGTTGCTCATTTAACTGTGAACTCCTCACCCTATAACATGTACAACAGATATGCTAAGGTATCCTTGCACCAGTTTTCAGGCTCAAATTTGCTCTTTTGTCAAAGAAGCAAAAATGGAGTTTAGAATGACCTAACTGCAATATTCCAAGCAGCAATGTTTTCTTTCTTTGGACCTTGGATAAATACCTTTACAATTCACTCCCAACCTCATTCTCAATGAAGTGGAATTATAAGCACAACATATTCATAATAAAAAGCTGTAATCAAAATAGATGTCACGTAATGGCAAATAGTCATCTGAGTTGGACAGCAGTATTCCATGCATAATGTCCTTGTTAGATATTCCATTCTCCTTATGACATTGACTGGATATCTACTCAGTGCTGGCCATGTTAAAAAGTCTGAGACGCTTTCCTTCAAATAACGTGTAACATTAGTTGATGATAAAAGAAAAATACAGAAAATATATTTAAGATAATATATCTTAAGTTTCAAGCAGAAAATGGAGACAATAAGATCTATATGAGTTCACAAGAAAGTCAAACCTTTGGGGTTTGAATTGTGGGAAAGAGGCTGAACAGTTCTAAAAGACCTCATGGTGGAAAACAGGCTTTAAGCTGTATTTTAAAGGAAGGAAAGATTTGAAAGTGAGATGAGAAGTCATCCTAAGAAGAAAAACCATGAACAAGAGTCTGTAGCCAGAAATAAACACAGTAAGTTTAGGAACAATGAACAAGATATATTTGGCTGAAGTCATAGTGTCATGTAAGGAAATTATAGAAATGTATTTAACGTGGATAGCAGTTACACTTCAAAGAATGTGAATGACTAAACACTTCGGAACAGAGGAAGTAACAGATAAACCCGTGTTCTTGGAAGGCACGTCTAGAAATAAACTGACATAAAGAGAGGAAAAGAAAGAAAGAAAGAAAGAAAATTAGCTCTACGTTTCCATGCTGATCACTCCTTTATTTGCTGTGCTGAGGGGCAAGAGTATGGGTGGAAAATTAAAATATACTGATATTCTCCAACTGGTCATTAATTACAGTCTCTTCCCACAGAGTTTACAAATCTGTTACTGCTGTTATTAACTGAAAGGCCTATGGACAGGTTTGATCTTCACCTCTCCTTGCTAACTTTGCCACTTTGCTAATGAGCAGCTAAGGAGACAGAGGTGGGCAAGAAGAGAGGCGAGCTGCACTGCTCCACAAATCACCCGTGGAATCACCTGGAAAGACTACATGGATTACAATAACAATGTGAAAACCACCTCTGCTTATTGAGCACCGATAATATATCAGAAACAGGGCTAGGGGCTTCTTCACACATTCTCTTACTCAGAGATCACACAGTCCTTTCCAGGGAAAGTGCCATTACACCCATTTCACACAGTGGAAGACAGAAGCTCAGAAAAGGGAAGTGGCTTGCCCATGGGCAGTTGGTCAGAAAATCTGGGACCTGAACCCAAGTCCATCTAATCCCCATGTCCATGCTCTGTCAACTTCAGGACACAGGTGAAAGGATATTAGTCATTATAATTAGGTGAGTCATTTAGCTCACCCACCTCATTGCACAGATTTAGAAACTGAGCAACAAAGTACCAGACACTGATACCTCACACAGCAAGTAAGAAATTGATTGAGGTAGGAAACCCACTTCTTTTGCTGCTCAAATCATTGCTTTCTTACCTACACGCTAACATTCTTAAAGGAAGGGGCCTGTGGGCTGAGCCAGGGAGAGAGACAGCAGGAAATACAGGGCTGCACATTTCCTTTTCAGCCACTGTGTGGTTGCTATCCTTGCTGCATGTTTTGTATTATTACACATTTTATGTCCTTAACTAGACTCTAAGCTTCTTGAAGGCAGGAATAGAACTTCATGTTTCTCTGAATATCCTAGTGTTCAGCTTCCTCCTTCTACACTAGTGCCTGACACTACGCTATACAGAAAACATGATTATGAAACTCTAAAGTCCCAAGATTGGCGTGCATTTTAATTCTTCCTTCTGTCAAGTATCTATTTATCTGCAGTCAAAGGTGGACCCAGGGACTCAGATGATGTCTTCAGAGCTCTCTTTGTCTCTCTTTGTCTCTCTATCTCTTGGATGGGTGCTTTCTGCATAATAGGCAAGGCATCTACAATTGTTTTCAACAATTCCAGGAAAAAGAAGCTGTCTCTTTGTAAAAGAAAATCCCCAGAGAGAACTTGATTGGATGGGATTGAGTTATGTGCCAATCCCTGAAGCAATGATTACAACTAGGCAGATGTGATGATTTGATGGACCAGGCCTGGTTCATACCCACACACCCCTGTGACTGAGGAGGCGAGGTCATTCCCACCTGAACCATACGAGATATATTCCAAAGAAAGAGGGGAATTCCAGGACCAGAAGAAATGTTGCAAATAAAAAGCAACAGATGTCTTCTAAACGTGCCTCTTGAGTACCTGACCCTAGATCAAGTGCCAAGCGTACGAAGACATGGTCCTCTCTTCCCCACCCCCAATATGCAAATTGCTCATAGTCTGGTGGGAGAGATGGAGAACTACATGGATACTCAATTGCAACTTCATATGCCAAGTGCTAGTAGAGAGGGAGTGAGCAACCTGCAGAATGTTACTGAAAGATGAATAGGAATTTAACTTCTTCAAGAAGAGGGAACAAAGGTTCTCCCTAGTAAGTAGGAAGACCCTAGAAATATCTTGTCCAAGCCTTTCATTTGATGCTTGGAGGCCCTATTCAACATTCCAGTAGGTGATTGTGCCACTTCTGGTGACACACCCCTGTTTATGCACACTCATCCCTCAAAAGACAGCTTTGCAGGAGGCTCTCAATCATTAGGTAATTATTTCTTATGTTGAGCTGAGACCTGGCTGCACAAATCTTGGTTAATTGATTGATTGATTAATTGACAAGAATGTTTCTGGTTCAAAATCTGTTTTAGTACCGATACCGGAGCCTCTTGCAGCCAAACAAGTTTGGGGGAACCATCTGCAGTGGTGATGTCTGGGATCAAGCCAGCTGCTCCAGTTCTACACCTTGTATAAGGCAAGCACGGTGTGGACAGGATTTCCAGTGTAAGGAGACAGGTGAGTAGCATTCCAGCAGGATAACAGCTGTACCTGTCAAAAGTGACATGTGAAACACTTCCCCAGGGAGCTTATTAAAATGCGTACTCCTGAGCCCTTCCTCTCGAGGTTGCCATTCTGTAGGTTTGGGATGGGTCCCAGGAATCTGCATTTTAAGCCAAGCCAGCAGCCCAAGTAATTTTGATTCAACTTTGTAGGAACATCTGTTGATTCATTTAGAAAAAGATACAATTCATTCATTCATCCACTCATTGAACAAATATTATTGGCCACATATTATGTGCCAGGGAGTAAGCTACCTGCTGTTAATATAGACATGAAAAAAATAATGCACCTTACCGTGATGTACTCCTAGTCTGGAGACGTAGAAAGAGCTAATTAAGATACTGTGTGATAGCCATGGGCACATACATGTGCATGGTCTAGTGGGACTTTCTAGCAGAAGGTTCCCAAATCTGCTTTGGGCAGTCTGGGTGGGCTTCAAAATGGTAGTTGAGTAGAGACTTGTGAAACAAAATGGAACTTTCTAGGAGAAAGAACGTACAAAAGCATGGGAATCAGAGACTCCCAATCAGCCCAGAATGTTTGCAGCCTCAGGGCTTTGGGAAGAGACGTAGGTGATGGGCAGGTAGGTGATGGGCAAGTAGGGTCTAGACTGTGGCATTTGGAAGAAGCGGAATGGAGAGCCACTGGAGGATACTGAGCAAGGGATTACATGGACTGGCATTTTAGAAAGATTACTAGGGCTGCAATGTGGAGAATTAGAGAGAGACAGAAACTTAGGCAATGCCCAAGCTGGGGGGCTGCAGGCGGGAGCTCATGAGGCTGGAAGGAAGGCAGAGGCGGTGAGAACAGAAAGAGGATGGGACAGATGGGAGGTTTATTTCTGAGGCAGAAAGGACTTACTGATTGTGTGTGTGGGTCTGGAGGGATACGGGAACCCCGGGAGCAGCCACAGTCTCTCCTCTCCAGGTCGCTGCCTGAAACGCCACCTCGTGTGCAATGGAGACCAGGACTGCCTTGATGGCTCTGATGAGGATGACTGTGAAGATGTCAGGGCCATTGACGAAGACTGCAGCCAGTACGAACCAATTCCAGGATCACAGAAGGCAGCCTTGGGGTGAGGGCCTGCCTACTAGCTATTTAGGAGCAGGGAATGATTTGTCTTTAATTGTGAGCATTAGTTTTGAGGACAGCAGGGGGCCATTTTGTAGGGTTCCTCTGGAGTGCATGCTGTGAGCTACTCTCATTGTCCCCAGAGATGACTTGCCCAGTCCTGCCTATGTGACACTGCCCATGCTATCTCCCCATGTATCTGCCTGACAGTCCTCCTCTCTTTTAGTACACCTACCCTACTGCTCATCTCCCTTCACCCCAGTGCTGTTTCTAAGGCCCATTTAGGAAGCCACAGCCTCCATGAAGCCTTCCTGATGTTTCAGAAAGATAGCTCTTCTCTGGTCTCAGCCCTTTCCTTTCCAATAGCCCTGTTCACAATCTGCTTTGCACTGTAGAGGCTTGCAATAACCAGGACTAATGGTGTGACACAGTATAAAGACAATGGGCTCAGGATGAGACAGGGAGGGGCTTTAATCCCCACTTTCCCATTGCTTACTTAAACCTCTCAGGGCACAGTGTCTTTATCTGTTGAGATGAAATCAGCCTCGATTCTAACTTCTCTTCATTCACCTTATGTTCAGGTTCAGTTCCTTGAATGCATCACACTCTTTCCTTCTGAGCCTTAAGCAATTTGGTTCCTTCTTCCTGGAATATTCTTTCCCAAATTCCTACCTGGGTAACTCCTTATCTAATGTTCTGCACTGAATTGTGTCTCCCCTTACCCCCACATTTATATATTGAAGCTCTAACTCCTAATGTGACTGAATTAGGAAATAGGGATTTTAGAGAGGTAATTAAGATTAAATGAGGTCATAGGGTAGGACCCTGATTCAAGAGGACTGGTGGCTTTATAAGAAGAGAAAGATATACCAGCGATCTCTCTCTTTCCACACATGCATAGCGAATGAGACATGTAAGGACACAGCAAAAAGGCGGCTGTCTTTGAGACAGGAAGAGAACCTCCAGCAGAAAGCAACCCTGACAGCACCTTGATCTTGGACTCTTAGCCTCCAGAACCATGAGAAAATAAATTTCTGTTGTGTAGGGCACCTAGTCCATGGTATTTTGTTGTGGCAGCCCCTGCAGACTAGTACACTGAGGTACCATCTCCCCTAGGTAGTCTTTGTAACAGCCCCCTCCCCTGCTCTTGACTTTGCCTGGGTTGGCTTAGTCCCCTCCCATTGCTCCCAGAGCCTCCTGCAAGTCTTATTCTCACAGCTCTTACCCAACAGGGCTGGGGACGTCTGTTGGGGTGTCTATGTACCCAGGCTAGGGGCTCCTTGTCATCTCTGCTTCTCCAGTACCAGAACAGGGCTTAGCTCAGAGTGACATTCTAGTACTGCCACTCTGTTTTTGCCTAGGATCTTGTCTCCTAACTTGAAAATAAACTCTTTGAGGGCAGAGGTTGCTTCTGACTCAGCTTTTTCATCTCCTTAGCCCCCGTGTCAGAGCTTGTCCTATAGCCTCTCACTGAATATTGGTTGAATTGAAACAAATCAATATGATCAGCTGGATCTTTACAGATAAGGAAATGAGGAGATGTAGTAACTGTCACAGAGTGACTCAGCCCTGTTGCAGCCCACTCAAGGACAAGTGGGGGTTCCATGGAATGCAGCCCTCATTCATTATGGTTAATTGCTCTGAGATCACAGCCCACCTACTTGATGGAATTGACCTCTGTAAGTGCATGTAGATATACACACATAAAAAGATGAGAAAATTCTGTGTTCTTTCATACCAGCAGTATTAGTTTGCTGGGATTGCCATAACAAAACACCACATCTTGAGTGGCTTAAACAGCAGAAATTTACTTTCTCACAATTCTGGAGACGAGAAGTCTGAAGTCAGGGTGTCAGCAGAGTGGTTTCTTCTGAGGCCTCTCTCCTTGGCTTGCCGATGGCTGCCCTATTCCTGTGTCTGCACGTGTTCTTCCCTCTGTACATATCTGTGTCCTAATTTCCCCTTCCTATAAGAGCACCACTCACATTGGATAACAGCCCACCATAATGACCTCACTGTAACTTAATTACCCCTTTAAGGACTCTGCCTCCAAATATACTCACACTCTGAGGCTTTGGGAGTTAGAACTTCAACACATGAATGTTGGGGAGACGTAATCCAACCCATAACATCAATAAAAGGGGATTCTTGTTGATTTCAAAAGTGACTGTAGAATAAACAATAGAAGTGTGAAATATTGACATGTTGAAATGAAAAATAATACCTTCCTTATTGGCAGACCATGGATCTTCTCCCATGTGATTTAACTAGAAACATTTCAAATACACTTTCTGAACAGTGTGCTTCACCCACGCTGAATACTGAAACTAGTAAAATGGTCCTGCTCTACTTCAACCACTGATGTTTGATGGTTCTTCTATTTATCTCAGATCTCAGAGGCCCTTCATACTCTTATTTTTTTCTAATTCATTTCCCAGATTAAAATGTTTACTTATTGTTAGAGAAGTAATACCTGTTTGAAATAAAAACTGAGAGTTTTCTTCCATCCTCTCTTGCCTGCACTCCATCCAACAGCCCTCTCTCCGCTCCCTCCCTAGAGCTGACCCATGTTAATGGCTTGGTGAAGATACTTCCAGATTACATAAAAAATGCATTGACAATGTGCATTACATAGAAAATATACCTATGTGTACTGGGCATTCTAGACACAGGTGTATTTTACATAAGTATGATCGTGCTATACATATTGCCTGTAACTTGCATGTTTTTACTTAATAGTATGGTTTTAAGATTTCCCCCAAAATTTCTATCTCTTTTTAATAAGCATCATATTCTTCTATAACATAGTCAGCAAACTATGGCCTGAAAGCCAAATTCAGCCTACTGTTCTTACAAATAAAATTTTATTGGAACACAGATTTCACCCTTCGATGACAGAGTTGAGTAGTTGCAACACAGCCCTGTGACCTGCAAAGCTTAAAACATTTACTATCTGGTCCTTTATTAAAAAAAGAATTTCCAACTCCTCATCTATAGTATAATTATATAATAATTTATTTGACTACTTCCTATTAAAAGATAATTAGATTATTTCCCATATTTTTCTAGTACAAACAATGCGCTGTGGACATTCTTGTACACGTAGTTTTGTACACATGTGTGATTATTTCTGCATAGTAGATTTCCAAAAGGTAGAACTTCTTTGACTACACCTTTCCCTTTTAACTGGGGCTTTCACAACCAGCTTTTCCAAATATATATATATATATATATATATATATATAGGCTTCCTGCTTAGAGGTTATAGTATACTCTTAGGGAATACTGTTTCTTTGAGTTTTTTCCGGTCTGTTAAGAGGCTATATTTATAAGCTACAGGCAGAAACATGTTCAATGGTCAGGAAGATAGAAACTTCAGGGGAAATAGAAGGAAAGGAACCCAGATTTTACTATCAATAAAATCTAGGAAAAAAATCCAGCTATGACTAGAGGCAAGTTATTTAATTTTTCTGATCTTCAATTTCTGCATTTGCAAAGTTGTCATGAGGTTGAAAGCTAATATATGCTAAATGTCTACTAGAGTATGTATTCAATTTATTGTAGCTATTATTACATCACTTACACTAATATGAAGAAAGAGAAGGAGAAAAACGAGAAAAAGGAAGTTAACATACATTGAATTTCTACAATCTGCCAGGTGCTCTATAATTATCCACTTATTCCTTTGAGGTGGATTTTATTCGCAATTTATCCCCTGCTCCTTTCCTGCCTTGTGCCTTTTCACAGAGGCCGTAAACAATCATGATGATCGCTATGCTACAGGTAGTCACTGCATGCCTTGGGAACACAGAGGAGGAAGCAGCAGACTGTCCAGAGCATTCAAAGAAGGCTGTTGACAGAAGGCAACATTTGAGTTAGCTCCTTAAGGTTAAATAGGAATTTGAGAGACAAAAAACAAACAATAACTATATTGTCTGTAACATAAGAGGCTTTGATTGTCAGGTCTTAGAACTCTTAGCCAACTCTACTGTTTTTGTTCTGTTAACTTTCCCTTTTTAGAAAATTAAAGTTGTATTTCATCTGCTTGACATTATTTTACCTGAATATGGTAAAACCATCCATATCATAAAACATGGAACCTGGGCTGATGATTTTTAAATACTCTAGAAAGGGAAGTATGGAGAAATATTTCTGGAAGAGTATTGGGCTAGGGAAAAGTAAGTATAACTTGTTGAATGCCTAATATGTACTTTACTGCTGTTTTAGTTTCATACTTTCAGCTTCACAAAAACCATGAGAGGTAGATATTATTATGTCTATTCTTTAAATGAGGAAAATGAAATGCAGAGAGCTTCTAGACTGTGTTCAAAGTCACACAGCTAGTAAGTGGCAAAGCTGGAAATTAAACAGGAGTCTCCCTGACTTTTAAACTGTGCACCTTCCAACATCCCATGCTGCCTCAAAGATAATGGCCTTTCTGAGGATTAGATTCTCGCCCTTAGCACTATGAATTGCATCCCGTATTTCAAAGTTATTTTTTTTTATCAGCAGAGCTCTTATACTAACAATTATACTTAATACTAACAATTACCACAACAGCAACCTTTATTCAGTCCTTGATGTATATGCTAAGCACAATTATGATTTCTCTACATGTTTCAACTCATTTAACTCTAATGAGGGCAGTAGTATTTAAGAACTGCTTTTTACAAATGACTAAACTGAGGCACAGAGAGGCTAAATGATATGCCTGAGGTCACACAGCTAGATGTGGCAGAGATGGGAAATGAGCCCAGACTGTCTGGCTGCTGCCCTTGGATTCATGATAATTGCACATATTCTTCTCTAACTTATTCAGCAAATATTTAGGGCTGCTTATGTGGCAATATGATTCTAGATGCTACATAGGACTGTCTAGATGATCTAGATAAAGGAAAACTGAAGGCTCAGGCCAGCCCATTTAGTCTCCAAGTGTTACCTGAAGTGGCCCATAAGCTACTTGGAGGAACCCCAGGACTCCACAGAACATAGATTGAGAAACTATTACTTGAACCAGCTACAACATCTTTCAGAAGATGACATTATATGCCGCCTTGCCTTTCTAATTCTCTCTCCTAAAAGCTGCTTTTGCTTTTTAATTTCCAACTTTTATTTTAAGTTCAGGGGTACATATGCGGGATGTGCAGGTTTGTTACATAGGAAAACGTGTGCCATGGTGGTTTAATACACAGATCATCCCATCACCCAGGTATAAAACCCAGCATCTGCTAGCTATTTAGAAGTTGCTTTGTTCAATGTAGGTACAATATCCTGACCCAGGAAGATGCTCAGAGTGTGTACGATGCCACTTACTATGGGGGCCAGTGTGAGACGGTATACAATGGGGAATGGAGGGAGCTTCGATATGACCCCACATGTGAACGTCTTTACTATGGAGATGATGAGAAATACTTTCGGAAACCCTACAACTTCCTGAAGTACCACTTTGAAGTAAGTCTGAACACGGAGGCTCTCAGGCCACTGTGGTGTAGGAGGCAGAGAGGCAGAGGCTTATTGGTGGAGATGGCTTGCTCTGGAAGCTTTTGTTTTCTATAGTTTGCTGGTGGCTGGAGTCTCCTTCATAACCATCCCCACACATACTTAGTGTTGAAGGGTGCTGAGAGGCAGATCATAAATGTGGCTACCCACCTGTTAAATCTTGGCTCCATTCCCAAATCAGTAAAATAGATCTGAGGCCCTATTCTCTGGGCTGCCAATCAGAAGACCTATTTCCAAGTTGTGGTTCTGTTAGACTATATACAAGACTGTTAGCAGCTAACCCACTGCCCTCCTTGGGCCCAGTTTTCTAATCTGTAGAGTGTAGGGCAGGACAAGGCGTAGATGAGCAGGATTCTGAGACCTATACTTTCGTTTCACCAAAGGCATCTCACGCTGATCATTTTCATGTCTTGGCTCTTTGTATGTGATTTTGTGTGAAACAAAGGTTCTTCTGTATAAAAACGCTTGCAAATTGCTGACAATCACTAAGACCCTCTCCATCTCTACGATTTGGTGGTCTCTTGGTCACTTGGAGCTCATGATCAGTCAAGAGCCTACTCGTGGCCATTAATTTTCTTACCCCTCATCCTTTGGGTGAAACATCCACACGGCAAACATCATTGAATGCTTAACATATGTCAGATCTTCTACTTTCACACAAATTGTCCCATTTAACCCTCACAACACAATGGGATAGATATTATCATTGCCTCATTTTAGATATTAAGAAAAAGAAACACAAAGGGAGAAAGTGTCAGGATCAAACTCCACTGCAGTTGGTGGCAGAGACAAGACCCAAACCTAGATCTGTCTGAACTACGTCCAGGCTGCACAACATTTAGAGGAGGAGATAGATTATTCCCTTCTAGAGGGAGATAGTAGGATCCTAGGATTCTGAACAAAATACTGACAGAAAATAAGGCCAAGCTTATAGGGTCTGTTTTTAAGAAGTTTTCTCCCCCAACCCTACTCCAACCTCTACTCTCTATCAGACCAATGGTAAACCAATGTGGAAGACATAAACAACGCCATGTTCCTAATCTCGAGGAAGGTCTTGGGCCTATGTATCAGCAAGATGAACTAAGTGCTTTGGGAACAAAGAATTCTCAAATCTCAGCAGCTGAAGCAACAACGCCTTGCTTATGCTACTTGTCCACCCTAAGGTAGAAAGGAAACTGACCATCACAGTCACTCAGGGACTCAAGATAATGGAGGCTCCATTTCAACACATGCTCTCATGATTGCAGAACAAACTACTCACAGGCTCCTAGGGCTTACTTCATTGACTGAAACAAGGCCAAGCCCAGGCCTCAGTTCAAGTCAGCAGAGAAATGAAATCCTGTATACCACTGCCTAAGACAATCATAATCTGCAGGTTTCCTTTGCTTCTTTCCTCCCAGGCTCCTGCCCATATGTGGCTTTCTGTATCTCACTATTGCAAAGACAAGCAGCCAGCCTTCTCTCCTGAAAGGATAAGCCAGCCAGAAGGAAATCCATGCTCAGAGCAATATAGCATTTGATCAGAATCATCTGTGTGTGTGCATGTGCGTGTGTGTGTGTGCAAGCACATGTGGTGTATAAATGTTTTATCAGTACCACTAAACACTAACAATGCTATGATTTCTATATTTTAATAAGTATCGGTCTAATGACTGGATTGCCTTATAAAAGAATTGCCTACCATAATCTAAAATTTTAGATATTTTACCAAGCAAAGATTTAAGTATTAAATATGAATTGAGAAATGGCTCTATGTGCACAAAGCTAACATCTATTCATTTTTTTTTTCAGGCCCTGGCAGATACTGGAATCTCCTCAGAGTTGTATGATAATGCAAATGACCTTCTTTCTAAAGTTAGAAAAGACAAGTCTGACTCATTTGGAGTGACCATCGGCATAGGCCCAGCTGACAGCCCTTTAATGGTGGGTGTAGGTGTATCCAAGTCAGAAGATGCTTCATTCTTGAAAGAATTAAACAAGTATAATGAGAAGGTATTCAAACATAATGTCTGTGTCTCACAGTATTCCATAACATACACTGAACACATATTACCTTAATTGCATTAAAAAGTACAGTAGTAATTGAACCTTAATTTGCTTGTGTAATTGGAAATGTCTGATCAGTGGTAATCAGGTTTGTTTTTCTTATTACGCTTTTGCACACAGAATCATCACAAAGGGAATAAAATTGAATGATAAGACTAGGATTCTTATCACTTTGCCCCCCCACTTCCTGTTTCATGGTTACCTGGAGCATATAGGGAAATGTGTAGAATGGTAATGTTTTAAGAGAAACAGCTGGACCCTCTAAATTTCGCTTGGAAGAATTGTAAAGCAAGCCTTGCTTTTCCAAAAAGATAGAAGGGCTGGTATGCCAGAAAAAAAAATTTCATTTTTCCAGCAACCCTTCACCATTAAGTGCCTATCATCCTGAGGGGTCAAGAAACGCTTCCTTGAGGAAAGAACATTCATCTAAGCTTAGATCTAAAGATTAGTACAAATTGTCCAGACAAAGGGAGACAGAAGTTGGCAGAAGGATGCTGTAGACATGGAAATCAGCATGTGCAAGGTACTGGAGATGAGGAAGCCACACAAAAACTTGGGATTGAAAGTACTTCAGCCAGCTGAAACACAGGGTGGGAAAGGAAAACAGGGAGTGGTGAGGTTGGAGAGGTAATCAGGTGGCCAGGGGAATATTTATTGAATTAATTAGAAGCTTACTAAAAATTCTCAATAGCATTAATACCAAGACTATGGATCCAGTTGGGGTTCAAAAATTATCTTGAACGATGAAAATATAGTTATAAAAATTAACTTACTCAACACACATAAATTGAGTCCTAGAGCTTTGCCAAAGAATTAACTATTGAACTGAAGGTAAAGTCCTATATTGTTCTAAGGGTTATCTGTAGCATGTTAATATGGACTTTTCTAAAAGCATGTGGACTCCTCAAACTTCCATCATCACTTTGAATCAAGGTTTCTATTGCCTGAAAGTAAAGCCCATAGGTGGCCATCTTTCTGTAAAACCAATCCAAAATTCTTCCAGTGCTATCTCTTTTTTTTTAATATAAGGACCCCGCTTTTCTTTATTACTTAGTTCAAGATTACTATTGGAATATGAACTCCAGGGGGGCAGGAGCCTATCTCATGCAAGATTATGTCCTCTGCACCTAGTGTAATGCATGCTGCTATAGGCATTGTAGATTTTTGCTCAATAACTCCAATTGAATGACGTTTCAGCATGTCATTAAAGATATCTTAAACACAATTTTTAATGGATACTTAATATTAGCATAGAAAGTTTCCCAATGCAATGCTTTGATTAGCACTGGGAAAAGTGTGGGGGTGGGAATGGATTGGGCAAAGAACAGAAGGGTGAAGCACAATGAAGAAACCATTGTAGTAGCTCACTCAGGTGAGAGTTGATGAGAACTTGACCTAGGCAGGGGCAGTGGGAACAGAGATGGAGGTGTGGGGCAAGTCTGGCATACATTGGTACCTAATGTGAAATATGGTAGTACTCTGTTACATGTATTTGTGTTCATATGTGTGTTTATATATATGTATTTCTTACAGCTACTAAAAGCTGACTTTTTGCATTATTTCGATTTATTTATTTATTAATTTATTTTATTTTGTTTTATTTTATTTTATTTTATTTTTTTTTTTTTGAGATGGAGTTTTGCTCTGTCGCCGGGCTGGAGCGATCTCGGCTCACCACAACCTCTGACTCCCTGATTCAAGCGATTCTCCTGCCTCAGCCTCCCGAGTAGCTGGGATTACAGGCATGCACCACCACGCCCAGCTAATTTTTGTGTTTTTAGTGGAGACGGGGTTTCACCATGTTGGCCAGGATGGTCTCAATCTCCTGACCTCGTGATCCGCCAGCTTCAGCCTCCCGAAGTGCTGGGATTACAGGCATGAGCCATCACGCCCAGCAACCTTTTGCATTATTTCTAATGGTAACATATATGCTCTCTTTTTTCCTTTGCTTTATTCAATGGCGGTTGTTGGCAGAAATTCATTTTCATGAGAATCTTCACAAAGGTGCAGACTGCCCATTTTAAGATGAGGAGGGACAACATTATGCTGGATGAAGGAATGCTGCAGTCATTAATGGAGCTTCCAGATCAGTACAATTATGGCATGTATGCCAAGTTCATCAATGACTATGGCACCCATTACATCACATCTGGATCCATGGGTGGCACTTATGAATATATCCTGGTGATTGACAAAGCAAAAATGGAATCTCTTGGTAAGTAAAGCAGCTCTATGTACACGGTAGTCAACACAGACACCAAGTCATGGTTTGAAGTTTTCTAAGCACTGACTATGAGCCATGGGTGATCTCATTTAGTTTTAGGACAACTCTATAGGATAGAATAAGTATTATTATTCCCAGGGAACTGAGATCCAGAAGAGTGAGACTTGCTAATAAGCACCACAAACAGGATTTGAGCTCAGACTTGTCTAGCCCCCTAAAACTATATGCTTCCTATTGTATCATAGTTACTTTTATTTAAAAAAAATTGGGGGCATTTTTGTTAACTAAAATGTGAAAACTTGTTTTAAATGTAGTATTATTGGTTAATGGAACTACCACACAGTCAGTCAGTGAAGCTAGAAACTTAGATTCATCTCAGACTCCTCCTTCTCCTTCACTCCGGTAGATCTCTAAGGCGCTTCAGTTCTCTCTGATTCTTCTACTGTCCTCCATCTCCACTCCTGCTGAGGTAAGCTGGGGTCTCATCTTTCACTTGTTACTGCATCAGCTCCCAAATGGTCTCTGGCGGCGGGCTCACCCCTTCCAACCTATTCTTGATAATTGCCACCAGATGAATCTTTCTACTTCTCAGATCTGATTATATCACTTCCTTGCTTAACATCTTGAATGGCTAAGAATAAAGACTATTAGCATCGACCACATTAATGATATTACTCCAACCTAGGAGAACAGTGGTTCTCAAAGTGTGGGCCCCAACTGTCAGAGTAGCATCACCTGGGAACTTGTTAGAAATGTAAATTCTCAGGTCGCCATCCCAAATCTAACTAAATAAAAAACTGGGAATGAACCCAGCTGTCGGTGTTTTAACAAGTTCACCAGGTGATTCTGATGCTACTACAGTTTGAGAACCACTGACCTCTTCAATGAGTGACAGGAAGGATGAGAGATCTATCCATATTGCAAAGCCAAGTTCAAATTCCCAGCTTTAAGAAGTTTCCTAGACTGCACCCACCCAGGCTGGCTACTCCTCTTCTTCAACACTTACATAAAATTCCACACTGGGTAGTCTTTAAAAAATAATTTTCCAGTAATGGGATTGCTGGGTCAAATGGTATTTCTGGTTCTAGATCCTTGAGGAATTGCCACACTATTTTCCACAATGGTTGAACTAATTTACACTCCCACCAACAGTATAAAAGCATTCTTGTTTCTCCACATCCTCTCCAGCATTGGTTGTTTCTTGAGTTTTTAATGATTACCATCCTAACTGGCATGAGATGGTATCTCATTGTGGTTTTGATTTGCATTTCTCTAATGACCAGTGATGATGAGTTTTTTTTCATATGATTGTTGGCCACATAAATGTCTTCTTTTGAGAAGTGTCTGCTCATTTCCTTTGCTCACTTTCTAATGGGATTGTCTTTTTCTTGCAAATTTGTTTAAGTTCCTTGCAGATTCTGGATATTAGCCCTTTGTCAGATGGATAGATTGCAAAATTTTTCTCCCATCCAAAGGATTATAAATCATTGTACTATAAAGACAGATGCACAAGTATGTTTACTGCAACATTATTCACAATAACAAAGACTTGTAACCAAACCAAATGCCCATCAATAATAGACTGGATAAAGAAAATGTGGCACATATACCCCATGGAATACTATGCCGCAATAAAAAAGGATGAGTTCATGTCCTTTGCAGGGACATGGATGAAACTGGAAACCATCATTCTCAGCAAACTAACACAGGAACAGAAAACCAAACACCACATGTTCTCACTCATAAGTGGGAGTTGAACAATGAGAACACATGAATACAGGGAGGGGAACATCACACACCAGGGCCTGTCGGGGGTGGGAGGCTAGGGGAGGAATAGCATTAGGAGAAATACCTAATGTAGATGACAGGTTGATAGGTGCAGCAAACCACCATGGCACGTGTATGCCTGTGTAACAAACCTGCACATTCTGCCCATGTATTCCAGAACTTAAAGTATAAAAAAAAATTTCCAAATGTTACTATTATCTTCCTTATCCAGATAGCAAGATATTTGAAACCAAGTATCATGCCTGCCACTTTTCTATCTCTTTAACACTCAACATAGGGTTTAATACATAGTGTTCAAAACAAGACAGGAAGTTTGAGATGAAGCATTAATTTAGATTCCTGGCTAGAATCATTCATTAATTCATCCATCTACATGTTCATTTAAAAAAATAATGCAACTGCTCTGTTGAGTATCCATTCTGTGTTTGTGCTAGGGATATGATGATGAACAAATCTAAATACGGTTCCTACCCTGTTGCATTACAGTATTTTTCGAACTACATGTTGCAAGCCAATTGTAGTTCTCAAAATCAATGTATATGGATCACAAGAAAAGTTGTGAACTACAACAAAGGACAGAATAGAAAATATCATAGTGGATTATAGGCACTAAAGATAAATTATTACTTCAAGAAATCTTTTCCAGTTAAATAAAAACATGCATATTTGTATTGTATCATGATGCAAAATAAGTAGCCTACAATGGATGTAAAATATGTAAAATGTAAAATAAGCATTTAAAAACTTTACTCAAGTGGGTCTTTTAAGAATCATTCAAAAACATGAGGAAGGAAAAAAGAGTTAACATTTGTTGAGCACCTACTAGGCTTCAGGAGCTATTTTACATATTCTCATTTAATTTTCTTGACACCACTTAGAGATTGGTGTTATCCAAGTTTTAGCTACATAAATGCTGTGGCTCATCAGAGAGGCTAATTACTTAGTCCAGGCCTGCCAGAATCTAGGGTCAGAGCCCTGGGCCTCTGGTCTTCCACCATGTGGTTGTGGTATAGCCTTTCATTTGGGCTCCTGTCTTTGGGGCTGGATTGCTAATTAATTGCCTGGGGTATCTGGTGGCCCCTCCTCTTTAAAATCTGTGAGGCTGAAATGGGCTTCCAATGTGGTTAATATTCAAAAGGAGCCCACCGACAAATTGTCCCAGGGATAATTACCTCAGCTCTGTTTATAGAAAACCATATGTCGATAATAGCACAATTTGCTATTTGTGAAGAGCTGATTTTCTATAAATCCGGAAAGTTAGTGTTGCTTTTCTATAAATATGGAAATGTGCTAATCATCACCTCATCTGCTGGAGACCGCTAATAAATCAGAATGTCATTTACATATTAACCTACAAAGAACAAAAATATCTACCTTCTTTCCCTTTGACAAACAGAATCACACACACCCTTTCTCCACTTTGATGTTTGCTATATTGGGTTGGTGCAAAAGTAATTGAGGTTTTTGCCATTAGAAACTACAACTTTTGCCTCAATCTAATAGCTTTCTCTCTGTCTTATTCTCTTTCCCTCCGTCTCATTCCCTTTCTTTCTAGGTACTTTTCTCTCTCCCTTTTCTCTTTCCTCTTTGTCACTGTCTTTTTCTCTCTCTATGTATCTTTGATCTACATGCTGTTAATATATATTCTATTAAGTGGTTGTTTCTAAGAGACATCCTGTGTGGTGAACATTCATGTCTGCAAAGGGCTGAGCTTGGCATGGAATGATTTAAGTGAACATCCTCACTGGTTTGCTCTGGGGGAATCTTTTGTCCTTGGGTTTGCTCAGATCCTCTCTGGGTTCATCCCAGAGGATGCACGAGGCTGTTTTCTTCTAATGTGCCCTTTAGATCAAATGCTTCTCCCCCAAAGACAGCATGAAACCATGCATCAAAAATCAAGGGAAGTCTTGGATGTTAGGGAGGTGACGTTAGACTTCAATGAGATCCTAACATTTCCTCAAGGGCTGTGACTGACAGCTTTCTACCTTCTGCAGGTATCAGTACAGTTTGGGGCTTAAATTTCTGGATTTAGATTTTGTTTCCCTCCTTCATTCCTTCTTTGGAGCTCTCATTATTTGTCTTTGTATCAAGGTATACAGAAGAGAAATAGTGTATTCCGCATTCTGACTTCTCTGGTTACAGAGCTGCCAATATATGTTGGACAGGTCAAGTACTTCAATGCCATTGTTCTGTTCAGTTGGATGTTCCCGGCCTCCTTTGCACATGCTGTTCTCTCATCCCCCAATGCTCTCTTCCCTGTCTTGCCAACCTGACAAACTTCAACTCATCCTTCTGAACCTTGTAGGGGCATCCCCACCTCTGTGAAACCTGCTCTGATATTACTCCACCCCTTCTCCCATAGTTTCATTTGTTTATACATTCATTCACTCAGCCATGTCCATTGAGTTTGTATCATGTGTGAAAAGAACAAAATCAGTATGGTCCCTGTTCTTGCAAAGCTTACGATCCAGTGGAGGAAACAAAATAAACAGCCAAAGTCCAAATATCATCGTTGGTCCTCTTTTACTTCCTCGCCCCATCAGCAACATATGTTGACTTTACTTCTAAAGCATATGCATCACCTGTTGTCCCTCTATTACTGTCTCACTTGTCCAAGCCACTGTTGTCTCTCACCTGGATACTGCAAGAGTATGGTGGTCTCTTATTCTCTTTCTTTGTTGTTGTTGTTGTTGCAGGTGTTGTCGTCATTGTTGTTCCTGTAACTCTCTGGCACTCCAAGCTTACTTCAGTCTAGAGTCTTTGTATTAGCTGTCTTCTTTGCCGGAACCACCCTTTCCTCTGATGTTTGTATAGCAGTATTCTTATCATTTGGATCTCCTTAAGTGTCACCTTTTCAGAGAGACCTTTCCTGACCATGTAGTTAAGTTTCTCTTTGTTATATCACCCTATTTTAATTATCATCAAATCAGTAGCCCCCATACTCATGGACTTATTTGTTTATTGTCAATCTCCTCTTTCTAGAATGTTCATTCCAAACATTTTTGTTTATTGCTGCATATGCATTTCCTAGACTATAGTAGGGACTTAATAACTTGTGAATTAATTGATCAATATGTAATTGCAAATTGTGATAAAAACCATGTAGAAAATGAACAGGTTGTAAAAATAGAGACTAACTTCAGGGGGTGAGGGAGGATATTCACTTAGTTTGGGATGATCTGGGAAAGTCTCTTTGAAGAAGTGAAATCCAAACTGAGATGAGATCCAAAGGATAAGGAAATGCGAAAGGCAAGGGTGGAGGCGTCCTGGGTGAGTGGACAGCTTGTACAAAGGCCCTGCCTGAGGAAAGAGCATAGTGTGTTTGTGAAGGGAAAGACGACATGTGTGACAGAAGCCTTGGAATAGGGGAATAATAGCAGAAACGGAGGTTGGAAGAAGCCAAGAGATGTCAGAGAGTCTTTCTGGCCATAGTAAGAAGTATGGACTATATTTGCAGTGGCAGAGAAACTACTGCAGGGTCATCAACAGGGCAGTGCTTGGTCTAATCAATGGGTAGCAGATCATTCTACTGCCATGTAGAACACAGATTAGAGGAGCAGGAGTGGACTCAGGAAGAACAGTTAGGGGCATTGCTGATGTCCAGGCAAGGAATAAAGAATGGATGTGAAAGAATATGATAGATTTGGGATGTATTTTTAAAGTAGAATTTAAGGAATTTAGAGATAGACTGGGGTGGGTTGTGAGGTATCAATTACTCCTTTCTCTAAATTGAATTTTTATCATAGACACACGAGTGTGTGTGTGTGCACACATACACACATTAAGGTGAGAAGGACAGGATGTGCTTACCTGAAGGTGCCATCTTCGTGGTAAAGACAGCCCACAGGCATTTGGAAATATGGTAGGGATTCTGGGGGCAAAGAAAGGACTCTAAATATACATACATACTTAAATGCATATTATAATAATTGCAATTATATATTTGTCTCTTCTACAGACTATGAACTTTGACGTACAAGTCCTAGGCCTGTTGTCCTTGGGGTATTTTTTGAATCTAGCACAAGCCTGAGACCACAGTAGTGCACCATGAATACTCATTGAGCTGCATTCCCCTTGCTTCTTCTACTCCTCCAACTCTTACCATCATGTGAATGACCTCCACATTTCCATCTAGAGTCCTCTTTATTCTCCAGAATCCCTACCCATATTTTCATAAGCCTGTGAGTATCTCCACCAGTAAGCTGGCACCTCCAGGCAATAACATTCATTTCCTTCTCACCCCAAACCCTTCAAGCATTTCTTCCTGAATTATTTCTCTATAGAGACACCACCATCCTCCCAGTTTACTTGACATAGAGAGGTGGAAAAATAATTGACTATTTATTATGTGCTAAGCTCCATACCAAGCCTCCTCACCTAAGATTGACAATGATCCTGTGAGGATGGCATGGTTTTCTCATTTTTACAGATGGAGGAAACAAGGCAAAAAAGTCATATCACTAATAAGTGAAAAACATACAAAGTGAGTTAAAATCCAGGGTTCTTTCTTTTTCATCTCAGTTGCCTTTATTAGGACTCACAACCTGGGAAAAATTCTGTCTCTTCCCTCTCTCCCCCTACATATCTCATTAGTCACCTCCTCCGTATCCACAATCCATCCCTTTCTCTCCATTCCCAATACCACTGATGACCATGCTATGCCATTTTTTCTGTAGTTTCCCTCCAGCTAAGCAGACATGCAGAATGAGAAATGTATCAGAGGTTAGATGGGTATTTCATAAATGCCTTGGAACAAAGTTGGTGGTGGTCTGCTCCAGACCCCTTCGGTGGCTCAAGTAGATAGGACCTGACACATTTGTCTCAGCTTTTGTGCCCTGGGTCCCTCAAAATGCAACATGAAGTAGAATGCTTCCTACCAGTTAAAGAATCTCAGGGAGTCTGATCGGACACCTCTATCAGGGATGCTGTAATAGAAATCCTGCATAGAATAGAAAGTTAAACTGCTATGATTCTTGGCCTTATTGAAAGGACTTTGCAAAGACCTCACAGAAAATGACTTATGTTGATGATTTGCTCACAAAAACAACAGTAGCCATTCTGCCACCCTATCAAAGACAGCAGTCCCCATCAAAGATGGCAGGCAGTGTCGTAGTGGAAAAAATTATTTTCCCTGAGATATCTTTTTTTTTTAATCTAGGCTCTACCATTCAGAAGCTGTTACATCACATTTCTGAGTCTCAGTTTTTCCATCACTAAGGTAGAGATTGTCATAACTACTTTAAAAGTCTATTGTGAGAATTAACCAAGATAGTCATGAAAAGCACTGTGATACCTTAAATACTGTCCAAGCAACACTTACTATTATGGATTATAATTTCAGGTGGAGTCAGTAAGTACTAAAGCCATTTTGATCAAGCTCTGTGAAATTAAGAAACATGCCAGTGACATGGTAGCAAGGAGTCCACTCTTTGAAGTCAGATACATCTGGGTAGGGATCTTGGTTCTATCATTTAGTAGCTGTATGATTTTGATTGAGGAACAACACTTAATTTCTCTGAGCCTCAGCTTCTTCAAGATCCAAATAAGAATGATAACAAGGGTTTGTTTGGTTGAGAATAATTCTATGTACATGTTGCATGATAAGTGTTTAATAGATATTTATTCCCTTTAATGAACGATATGAATATAGCACAGTGGTTGGAAACATGGACTCTGCCACTTACTATGTAGTCATGGGCAGATCATTTAATCATCTTAAGTTTCAATTTCCTTGCCTGCAAGCTGGAAATACTGTCATCTACCTCATAGAGTGGTTGGTTGTGAGGAATAAGTGAACTTATTTTGTACCCACATTCCAATAAGCACTCAATAAATTTCAACTGCTGAAGTAGGTTCTGAGTCAGATTGCCTGATTCAAGTCCTATCTCCGCCCTTTATTAGTCGTGTGACCCACAGACAAAGTAGTTAACCTCGCTGTGCCTCAGTTTCCTCTTCTAAATGAGTCAATGACAGTACATACTTCATAGGATTGTTGTAAACTTGAGGTGAAACAATCTATGTGAGCATGTGGCTTACTGCCTGACACAGAGTAAGAGTTCAAAAATGTTACCTATTATTGCTGTACGATGTTGGTGTTATTATTACCACATTTTTATTATTCCCAAATTTATAGTTATCAACTCTGGAATGTTAACGGTTCTCTCATCTGTAAAGTGGGGATAAGAGGAAGATCTGTCTTCCAGGGTTCTGCAATCACTCAGCTCTGAAGCATTGCTCAACCGGGAGGAAAATCATTATCATGATGTCCAGCCTGCAGTGGCTGGTACATTTGCTGTGGACTTGGAGCCTCAGCAATCATGCCTCCTCCTCCACCTGCCCATTTCTTTGATCAAGGTCATTCATTTCTGTCTCCAGAGCTTCATCCAGTGTTGGAGGGACCACTCTTCCCATTTATCAAGGTCACTTTGAATTCTCATCACTATCTTTCAAAGTGTTAACAACTCTGCTCAAATCAGTGCCTGCTTTCCATCATCCCTGACCCTGATTGATGCCAGATAACAATGACCCTGGGAAAGACCCTTCCAGCAAGAGTGCAGTACATCCAACCCACTATTGATCATCTTCTTCCAGTCAGGGCTTGTGGACCAGCCAGTCTACCACCTAACACACAATGTCTAAATAGCTACAGGGACAGAATTTAAAACCTCACTAAAGTTAATGCCAATTATAGCTCTACATCCTCTTCCTCCTCCCTCCCTGCCTTCCTGTATTTCATTTATTCCTTTAGCCTTTCCCGCGGCAAACATTTATAAAGTACACATAACATGAGAAACACTGTCTAGATAGCAAGATGCTTAATACATGGTCTCTCTCATCAGGGATCTCATAGAAAATAAAGGGGTTTCTCTTCGTCATAATCATCTGATTATGATCCGGGATAATTTACTCTGTGGACAGCCAAATTGGTTACCACCCAAAGTGAACAAGCAATTTATTTTCTTATTCACTATTTCGTTTTAATAAAATGTATTTACATAAAATAACATCTACTACTTGTAGAGCATAACACATTTACATCTGGCATTCAAATTCATCCTCATAATAACTTTATGAGGAATTATATTATTATTTTCCCCAGTTTTGTAGAAAGAAAGTTGAAATCCAAAGAGCTTAAGTAAATGGTTCAGTGTGACTCACTTAGTATTGAACCTGGGTCTTCTGATTTAGATTCTGTATGTCTTCCAAGTACTCATCCCCTTTTCCATACATTCTGTCATTCATTCTGATACTATATGCGAGAGGCTTAGGCTCTAGCAGTGGTGGTAAGACAGCCAAGATTTACTGAGTATTTACTGTGTGGTAGACACTGGGGTAAACACTTTAAATGCACCATCTCATTTAATTATCAGGAGAGACCTCTGAAGAGGACACTATTGTATAATCTCCAATCCACAAAAGAAGAACTGAGACTCAGTTATTCTCTGTTAAATAGCTTGATCAAGGCCACATAGCTATTAACTGGTGAAGTCAAACTCAAGAAACTGTAATGTTAAGCAACGTGCGATAATGTCTCAAGGAGGTCTTAACCTAGGATATTTCAAACTGCAGACCATGACCCATTATTAGTAGATTGTAAAAGAAATTTAGTGGGTCATGATCAGCATTTAAAAAATAAAATATAATAGAATGCAAAATATCAGAGTATATCATATGAAGAGTAGTTAAGCATTGAAACTTCTTTTAAGCCAAGCACAGTGGCTACTTCTTGTAATCCTAGCATTTTTGGAGACCAAGGCTGGAGGATAATTTGAGCCCAAGAGTTTGAGACCAGCCTGGGCAATAGAGGGAGACTACATCTCTATAAAAATTAAACAAACAAACAAAAAACTAGTCAGGCATGGTACATGCACCTGTAGTCCTGGCTACTTAGAAGGCTGTGGGAGGATCACTTGAGCCTGGGAGGTCAAGGTTGCAGTGAGCCAAGATCACACCACTGCACTCCAGCCTGGATGACAGAGAGAGGCCGTGTCTCCAAAAGAAAAGAAAAGATACTTCTTTTAAATGACTGTGTAGACTGGATCATGATGTGAAATGTATTTCTTACTTTGAGAGTGGTCAAGAAAGTGTTAAAAACACAGTCTTAACTCAGTGTGCTCCACTAACTATAAAAGCATATTTAATTACTTTAAATAAAGGAAAAATCATCAATAGCCCTAAGGGAGGCATTGGAACGTGTATTAACCAGGTTCTCCAGACAAACAGAACTACTAGAATACCTGTATCTCTATTATTAATCTTTATGTAACATGTATATATAATATAAAGAGATTGATTACAATAAATTGGTTCATGTGATATAGAGTCCGACAAGTCCCAATATCTGTAGTCGGCAAGCTGGACACCCAGGAGGGCTGCTGGTTTCATTTCAGTCCAAGTCTAAAGGCCCAAGAACCTGGACAGCCAGTGATGTATTTCCAGCCTGAAGGCCAGCAGGCTTGAGACCTTGGAAGAGCTGACATTTCCATTCAAGTCCAAGGGCAGGAAATAAAAGCCAATGTTCCAGGTTAAAGAAAGGAATAATCTTCTCTTATTCAGAGGAGGGTCAGTCTTTTTGTTCTAGTCAGGCCTTCAATTGATTGCATGAGGCCCATGCGCATTAGAAAGGGCAGTTTACTTTATTAAGTCTAGCACTTTAAATGTTAATCTCATCCAGAAACACCCAGAATAATGTTTGATCGAATACCTGGGCATTCCATGGCCCAGTCAACTTGACACAGGAAATTAACCATCACAGGAAGATAGACAGGTGAGAAAGCTGGAAGCAGATGTCAATAACAACTGTGGAGCTAGGTCTGGAAAGTCTCATGGAATCAAATGGTTCCAAGAGTGTATCTCAGTGGAAATAGAGGAATAAGCATCATTGGGTTCTAACTCTGTGGCAGGCGGCACGCTGAGCCCTCTGATGCACATCATCTCATCCAAGCCTTGTGGCAACCCTTTGAGCTCTATTTTATGGCTGTCCGCATTTTACAGATGAGGACCACCAGGCATTGAAAGGCAAGATGACCTGTCCAAGGTGACACAGCTGGTCAGAGGCAGGGTGAGGTTTGAAACCAGGTTTCTAATTCCAAGTGCAATGTTTCTTGCAGTAAACCTAGGTATTTTCTTTCATTTATTTTCCTTTCTAAGAGCATCAAACTGTTGTGATAGCTTTGAAAGCGACTAAATTGGGTTTTAAAAATAATTAAGGGAATACTATTTTCTATATCCATTTCTAAATGTAATGTTGGGTCAGTTTGACCCATTGATGGGGAATTGTAACTGGGAGAATTGTTAATGTTTAAACTGACAAGCACGTGATTGTTCTGAAACTTAAGTACAGACTCAGAGCCAGGAACAAGCAGTGCGCTGGCTGGTGACACTCAAAGAGGTGAACCTCAGAGACTTGCAGGTCAGAAGAAGTGTCTAAGCCAGGGATGTCAAGTGGTCTTAATAGCAAATGCTACCTAGACTGCTGAGTTGAAGATTGAAACACAAGATATGGGCTCAGCCAGAAAGTGCTATGATCAATTAGTGATGTCTGCCAGAGGCTGGGAACTGAGGGCAACAGGGCTCTTGGGCTGTGTATTTACTATACAGTTATTAAAATAAGACAAAGGCAGCCCAGATGTTTAAGCCACATGTGGGAGTGATTGGGGTGGGATAGACATTTAATCAAACTCCCTTAAATTACTATCACATTTATATATCACGGCTGATTATTTGATTGTAACTCCCTTTCAGGACGATTCTGAGTAGAGCATTTACCCTTGTTGCACAAAGTTGGAAACAGGAAACAATCTCAGTGGAAAACCATACTCATAATCTAACCTCCATTCATCCATTCATCCACTCATTCAGTAAATGCTTACTGAGCACCCATGATTTCTGGGAACACAGGGGTGAAACGCACAGATCCCTTCCCTGGAGAAATGTGCAGTCATTGGGGGCCAAGAAGAACATAATATGATAAATGTTTAAATAGAAACAAATACAGCAGAAGTACAAAGGAGGGAACAACAACCTTTTCTGCCCCTCCCACTTGCTAGACCCTAAAGACATTCAAACCTCGTCTTCCAAAATTACTAGGAGTAGAAGTTTGCCTGGAAGAGAAGGGAGTTGCATGGGAATGGCTGGGGCAGCAAGTAGGTAAGGATGAGTAAAAGGAGATGAATGTCCAGATTCACCCAAAGGCTGGACTCGGTTTTGGAAGGGCTTGCTACTGAGGCCAGGGCATAAATGAGAACAATCTTGGCTGGATTATGCCAGGAATAGTGATGAACACAGTGGCCAGAGTCAGCGTTGGCCTCTCGGAAACCACAGAGGATGGCAAGCTGCAGGAATCATGCAAGGTGAACACTGAAAGCAAGAGGATCTCTGCATTTGGAAAAGAAGGCCAGCATTTCAGTGAGCAGGTGCAGACCTCCAGCTCATTGTTCACCATTGGGGTGCACTATACTGAGCAATGTACTGGTCCCTGGACTTACCATACTGTTTCTCCTTGATTTGCATATGCTGTTTCTTCTACCTGGAATTTTGCACCTCTCCCTCTGCCCTTCCTTATTCACTTAGTTTATGCTTATTCGTCCTCAGTTCTCTGCTTAGCTCAAATAGGACTCTTCCAGGTAGTCTTTCTGTCTCCCCAGCACCTGTTTTAGGTGCTTCAGTGTACTCAGCACTTAACTCTGAGTGTCACACTATTGCTGCCGCTTGTGTCCAGCGTGCATCCTGTTAATGTTGCATCCCAGAGTCTTGCCCATTGACTGAGCATGGCCCACAGCAGAGACTCAGCATCTTTCTAGCTGGGGTGGTTCCAAATCCAAGCCCATGTATGCTGGGCAGTCTCCAGAGCTTTCCTAACACTCTGCAGAGTTGGGGGTGGTGTCCTAAAAGTTCTGAGCTGAATTGAACAGTGAGGAGGGTGAGGTGGGCAGGAACCTTATTGTGAAAGGTCTTATGTTTGTGGCTAAGGACTCTGGGACAGCCCAGCAGGTCTTTTAATTAATTTATTTATTTATTTTTGTGCCTGCTAACTAACCAGTCACCCGAACAGACAGTCACTGGATTCTAACAAGCTCCAGGCTTTATCCCCAGTTACCATGACAACCAGGCTTCATGGTGATGGATGGTATTGATTGACTGACAGACTCCTAGTTTCTTGGCTCTGTCCCTACCCCCCTTAAGTCATCTGCACACACATAGAACTGAGACTCTCAGCACCATCTTTCTGATTTTTTCTTGATTTTGAATTTCCACCTCTAATATCACTGAAAACAGCTTATTACTTAAAGGAGAAAAGCTGAGATGGTGTCAACCTTCTTCCCAGAGCCATCCTTAGCTCTCTTTCCCATAGGCAGTGTAATATGGCATATAGAACAGGGCTTTAGACACAGGCCTTGGTTCAATCCCAATTCTGTTATTTACTTAGTGTATAACCTGGGCAAGTGACAAACTAAATTAAGTTTAAACTATTTCAACTTACTCCTTTCTAAAATGGGACTGATTATCCTATTGTGGCATGATGTGTGAACACTGAGTGAGCTAACCCATGAAATATCTCCACCCAGCACATAATAGTGCTTATGAAGTCACCGGGTGCCCTTGTCCTCCCCACTTGCTCCTGGCCTAACCACTTATACTGCAGAAATGCCCATTAAGAAAACCTCATTTTACAAACTCCTCAGCCTCCCTCTTTTTCTAACTTTGCAGATTCCAAATCAGGAGCCAAAAGCCTCAGTGTAGGCTGCAGCATTTCTGGCAACAGTAGTAATAGCAACACTTAACTGCGATTGCTAGCTCTGAACCAGGCACTGTCCTGAGCACATTACATGGCATGGATTAACTCATTCGACACTCACAACAACCCTAGGAGGTAGACAGTATTAAAATCCCCATCGTACAGATGGGAAAACTGAGGCAAGAGAGGTTAAACAATTTGCCCACATGGTCACTGGGCAGGGATGGAATTCCAGCTCAGGCAGTCTCTGTTTCAGAATCTGGCCTTCAGCTATGCTGTCTCTTGTGATGGCTGAAATCATGTAGAAGAATCACAGCCTCTGAAGAGCCCTTATCAAGTAGGACGAAGACGTGGGACTGCAGTCTCAACACTGCCTCCTTCTTCTGCCTAGCTTCCTTTCTCTGAGCTTCTTTGCAGAATGAGGTAGTCAGGGAATGAGGGGTTTAGAAGGCTCCTTTCAGGACTACCATGGGCTACTCACCACGCATGATGAATGTTCCTCTGCAGAATAACAGTAGCATGATGAAATGGAGCATCCATTGTGTTTGAGTCTGGCATATCTTGCTTCAAGACCTGATTCTTGGGCCTGTTAGTCTTGAGTGACTTTGGCAAGTTACCTAACACTAAAAGCTAGTATTTATTGAACACCTAATTGTGCCAGACACTTTTTAGGAATTCACTTATAGAAACTATTATCATTCCGGTTTTAAAGATTGGGAGTATGAGGCAGAAAGTCATTAAATGAGTTACTCAAGTCACTAACAGAGAAGGTGAATGGTAGAACTCTGACCCCAGAGGTTACACTCTTAATCACCACAACTCCTGCTTTTTCCAATCCTAGTGAGCCTGTAAGATGGGTAAATCCCCCTTGTCCCAGAATACTGTTGAGAGTTTCCAGTGAGATAATGCAGCTGAGTGTGCTTTATAAAATATAGCATGAGATATTAATCTAGCATGAGATATTACAAAACTGTGATTTGCATCTTCAATTAAAGAAAGATCTGTGGCTCCTAAAACGTTTTAGAGGCATTGTCTATGTAGGCTAAAGTCAGCAAATCCCCAAGCACTCCTGGGGGGGTTGGCACATGCCAGGCTCTGTGCAGAGATTTGCAAACCTAAGAGATGACTTAGAAGTTATAGTCTTATAGGAAGAACAGACCAAGAAATTGACAATCACTAGAGTGAGCTAAATACTATGCTGGAGAGAAGCACAGGGATACACTGAGGGCTTAGATATAGGGCCCTTGGGGATTAAGAAAAGGCTGTCTAGAGCTGAGTGGGAGAAGCTCAGTGAAAGAGATAAAGGGATTTTCTAGCACCTGCAAAGGCACCGAGGTACTCATTTTATTCCAGGTGTTTGGGAAGAAGTGTGACTTTTAATGAATAAACAGAAACACAAAGGGGACAGGTGAGTTAGCTGACACCTCCCAACTAGCCCAGCCACAGACTCCAATCATCTTTCCAATGTGATGATAGAAAATAGACTATTAGATTCTCTTTCCCCTTCTGAGGCTGTCTTTGGGGGCAACTGATATAGCAAAGCAATGTAGCAGATAAATCATAGCAACATGAATGGTATTTGTTTTTTGCAAAGAGATAAATAATGCACTACACCTGCTGTTTTCCACCTAATGCTTTTAATCTGAGGAATGACAGACTTGCGGTGTTCTGGCACCTTGGAAATCAAGCTGCCTGGTTCTGCCTGAGAGCTGTAGACATGCAGCAGCTCCATGGAGGTGTAAGCTCTCCCACCTGCACCACAGCCAAGACCATGTGGGAAACAAGTAGAAGACATGGTGGAAAGACACATATCCTTTGGGCTCCTAGCCTGTCAAGTAGCCACAGAAACAGCTCACCTTGAGACCAGACTAGACTGAGAAGCAACCCAGCCTCCCGCTACCTCTGTACTTCCTTAGGGATCTCACCTGATTGGCATCTCTCTCTTTTCCACTCTGGAGTTCAAGTCACTTTGGCTTTTCTGAGTAGAATCTTGCTACTGAGGAAACAAGTCCTCTGCAGGGTCTCCCTCATCTCCCATTATACTCCTAGCTTTGTCTGGCTAATCCCTACTTGTTCTACTGGTCTCTGGCTCCTTCTTCTGACCCCCACAGACACCTTCCCTGACCCTGCTGCCCTGTATCAGAGTCCTCCCCCCACACTACAATAATTGTGTGTTTCCTTGTCCATTTCCCCACACCTGACTCTCAACTCACAGAGGTCAAGCACTCTCCTGAGTCCTCCTTATTTCTCAGCTAGCTCTAACACAGTAAAACGTCATTAGGTACTTATCAAAGTTTTCTCAAATGTTCTTAAAGTGTTCCGCTGTGTTCTTAAAGTCTCAGGATCATGACATTAGAGGTCACCTTAAAAGATCACTGGTCTTTTCTACCCTTCAAACCCTACTGTACCCTCACAGGCAAACAGCCAGCCTCAGCTTTGTCCCCTACAATGGTGAGAGCTCACTGCCTGCTGAAACACCTCATCTCTGCTTGACTTCTGACTGTGATAATGATCGACCTTATGCTAAGCCTAAACTTGCCTTCCTGTAGCTTCTGGCCTTTGGGTCCTAGTTCTTGTCCTTGCAACCACACAAATAAACCTAATTCTTCTTCCTCAAGACAACTCTCTGGAGAGTTTAATCCAGTTCTACTGGTCTCTCTTAAAGAGAAATCTTTTTTCCTTTCTTCAGGTAAACATCCTTAGTCACCTCTAATATTTTCAAAAGGATGTGGCTCTGAACATCTTCACCCTCATGCTTGTTCTTCTCTGATAATTCCCTATTTTTAAATTTTATTATGGTAAAAATACTTATCATGAAATCTGCCCTCTTATTCAATTTTAACAGTACAATACAGTGTTGTTAACTATAGGGACATGTTGCTCTTATATCTTATCTTGTATAATTGAGATTATACAAGATAGTTGTATTAGTAATTCTACCTTTCCTCTTGCCCTCAGCCCCTGGAAACCACCATGATACCCTTTGATTCTATATATCTGACTATTGGTATATCTAATATAAGTGGAATCAGGCAGTCTTTATCCTTCTGTGACTGGCTTATTTCACATAGCAATATGTCCTCAAGGTTCAGTTGTATTGTCACATATGGCAGGGTTTCCTTCTTTTTAAAGGCTGGATAATGTTCAATGAAAAAAATCATATTTTCTTATTTCATTTTTTAAAGTGTTTTTGCACACAGCTCTGAGTTTCTCTAACCTATGGAGAGGAGAGTGAGATTATTTTCTCCTTCGTTTTACTAATTATAATTTGTACCCTGGTTTCATTACCCTACTGAGCAGGGAGTAATCTAAAACTCTAAGTCCTTTTCTTTTGTTCTCCTGCTAAGCTGTGTCTATTTGCTACTGTGCTTATTCATTTGGTGTTTTGTCTGTAGGGTAGAATGTTAAAGTTTTCCCAATTCAGTCTCATTTTGCTATGCTTGGTGATATAGTTTGACTGTGTCTCCATCCAAATCTCATCTTGCATTGCAGTTCCCATAATCCCCACGTGTCATGGGAGGAACCTGGCGGGAGATAATTTAATCATGGGGGTGGTTACCCTCTTGTGGTTCTCATGATAATGGATGGGTTCTCATGAGTTCTGATGTTTTTATGAGGGGGTTTCCCCCTTTTCTTGGCACTCTTCTTGGTGCCATGTGAAGAAGGACGTGTTTGCTTCCCCTTCTGCCATGATTGTGAGTTTCCTGAGGCTTCCCCAGTCATGCTGCACTGTGAGTCAATTAAACTTCTTTCTTTTATAAAATCACCCAGTCTTGGGTATGTCTTTATTAGCAGCACGAGAACGGACTAATACACTTGGTCATTGTATCCACCCAGCCTTTTGAGGGCTTTTTGGATCCTGTTTCTTTACCTGAATTATCCTTGGCTTCTTGTAGTTCTTATTCTGAGTAGATATGATGAAACTGGCTACTAAGTCCATATCCAAGGCATTGACAAAGGCATCAATTGAGACAGGATGCCAGAGTCCTGTGGCAAGCCACCAGAGATACTCTGTAGGACCACTGTACTCAACATCTAATCCAAGATCCAATGAAGAGGAAACATCTGGGATACTTGTCCAAAAAACACATTCCTGATTTCATAGAAATATACAATTAGAATTGATAGAGGTTGGGCCTAGTTACCTATATTTTTCAAAAGCACTCCAGATGATCTCATGTATAGCCTGGGTTGGGACTGATCAACTCCAGAGCTCACTGAGTTCAAAAGCCCCAAACAAACTGCAGTTTGATCTGGTCCAAAATTAAGCCTAAGGAGTGCAGCCTGATGGGATGGGATGGAGCAATGGCAGAGGATTGCCTGGTTCCATGAATATAGTCGGTCTATCCACACTACACACCTATCTGGGCAAGTTCTCTACAATGGCTTCAGACCTTTCTCTGTTCCTTTCACCTCAGACCCCCACCTCCAACTCTTTCTGTTTGTCTCTCTGGTTCTGAGTCCTGGCTTCCAATGCCAGTTTCAACTCCTGGATTTTGGTACCAGGTTTGACTTCCTCTGCCCTGACCCCAACTTGTTAGTGTCATTTTCCCACAGGCTCTCTGTAGACAGCTCTGATTTTGGCATCTCTTACAGCCTCTGAGAGACTCCTTTCTAGCCCTGGCATATTGAAACAAAAAACTCTTGGGATATAGATTGGTCTTCATTTAAGACATGGCCCCTAGCCTGCTGACTTCTCAAGGGCAGGACCTTAGCTTTGCAGATTTACATCATATTCACATTAGTTATATTCTGAAGGTGTCTACATTGCCCAATATGCAATATGCTGGAGATGGTACACAGTAGGTGCTTAATACATTTTCCTCTCAGATGGCAGAATTCTTTTGTCTGAGGGAATAACTGAGATTAGTGAAAATACCGCAGGCTTCTAAACATGACAGACTTGAGCATGAATCTCAGCTTCACCATTTCTTAACTGTATGGCCTTAGGCAATATAATTAACCTTCATGAACCTCAGGCATCTCAACTATAAATGAAAAGTATGAGCTAAGTGTCTCAGAGTGCTTGGGCTCTCAGGTTCTACGATTCTTTGTAAGTCACAGACTCCCCTTGCTGGCTGGGACCCACTTTGGGGTCCTTAGATGGCAAATCTCTGCAGTCAAGTCGTGCTTTTCAAGTCAGACTGGAATTTTCTTCTCCCAGCAGCACGTGGCAGGCTGTCGCCACATCTTTTATGAGCATAATCACACCACAGGCATCCTCCAGCCACCATTAATCAGCCCGTCCTGTTGCTTTAATTCAGCAGCACTCCACCATCCACCTAAATAATCACTCTGGCTTCTACCTGTGAATTCTTTTCATCCACTTTTGTTTATCACCATTGAAGCATTTTTTAATCAAAACAATTAAATATGCTAAATCTTCCACCAATTAGTAATGCATTAAAAATTAAAAGTGTTTGAATGGAAATGGCAGAAGAATCCCTTTGCTCAGTGTTGAGTGCCGGTGCTCAGAGCATCACTTTCAACAAGCACTTTCAGCTCAGGAGTGACTCAGAAACTGATATCCAAAGAGTCACAAAGGGCTGCAGCTGAAAGGGGTCTTGGAGATGACAACCTCTTCTTTCCATAAATGGGAAACAGAGGCCCACTGGGATCATGGGCCTTTCCTAGGATCATACAGGGTGTTAGTGACTGGAATTTGAATTTAGGACTTATGACTTCTAAGTTTCCTTCCATCAGAAACCCTTACCAAAGGACTCAGGACATTCATTTATTTACTCATTTTTTAAAAATTCATCAATCATTTATTCTGAAAGTACTTACTGAACACGGCACACACCACATTGCTATGCTAGCAAGACAATGGTGAATTAGATGCAAGTTCTTGACCTCATAGAGTTTGCTGTTTAATGGGGACACAGGCACATAAACTTTGATGCTCAATACTCCCTTGAAAATAGTGAATCTAATCTTTAGCTCAATTGAATGACAGGTCTAAATTATTTTTCCTTTATGGTTGATAGAATAACAGTATGACTGGAAATAATTACTTTGTATAGTTGTAGTTTAAAGGAATGATGTCTCAAAATACAAACTCCTTTAGCTACCGAAAAGGTTGGACTATTTAGCATGGTCAATATCCCTCCAGTCTATTTATCTAGTTTTATCTTGCCAGCAGACCTAGGATTGGAAACCCAGCTCTATTTATTTACATAGCAATGTGGCTTTACTGCTTTAAGAATTATTTTCCTCATCTGCAAAAGTCAGGTTCCTCAGTGGGTCCTCAGATGTAGACAAATACAGATATGGCTAATGTGGGCCTGATAGTCTTTATGGGGTCTGAAGGGCAGGTAAACTTTCCATGGTGATCCATTCATCTTCTAGCAAGACTTTGGCCTCTCTGGGGTGCAAAGAGGACCTGGACTAAAAGAATTGTGAGGAAGACGATCACTCAGGCACAGAGAACATTGGTAGCTCTGAAAAAAGAGGGAATTACTCAGATCCAAAAATGGTTCATGGAGTAAATGACATTTGAATGGAAGCTTTTGGAATGATGATGGGTGGAAGAGTAGTCTTTGGAAAGATGATGGAAAGGGAGGAGGAGAGGCATTTATAGTAGGGGCAAATATGTTCCAAAGTTCAGAGTAATGGTGCCCATCATGGGCCGGGCGCTGAGGTAGGCATGGGGGCAAATGCAGATGGATGAGATAGAATTATTGCCTCAAGGTGGCTCAATAAAGAATGGTCAAAAGAAAGAGTGCTAGCATTTTTTACCAACTAGTATGTGCAACACATATCTCTTCTCATTTCAAGAATTATTTTGGTTGGAACCATGCAGAAGAGAAAACTGAAACTGGATTAAAGAACCAGGCTTTCAACCCAGGCCTTTTGGACTCCAAACATGAAGCTAGCTTTTACTACTGTGACATAGTTGTACCGTGTCAAGTGTCTTTTAATAACTCAGCATTTTGTGTTTCTCTGTGTCCCTGTTGCAGGTATTACCAGCAGAGATATCATGACATGTTTTGGAGGCTCCTTGGGCATTCAGTATGAAGGTGGAATAAATGTTGATGGAGGTTTATCAGGAGACCATTGTAAAAAATTTGGAGATGGCAAAACTGGCAAGTGTTTAGCAATAGATCTCCCAAAAAGAGAAGCCAGGCTTTCCTTTGGACACACACTGGGACTTGGAAGCTATGTTTTTTCCCAGTTGATTTCATTTTATTCAATGATCAGACTGCATAGGTGCTAAATACCCCAAACCAATGACCCGCAGTGGCTCTATTTTGAATCTACCATGGGTTTAAAATCACCTTTGAAGTACTTACCTTTATATGGGGCACCCTCCTAGATTTCAAGTGTTAGACAAAGATCCAAGTAAGAACTAGAATGAAAGGCATCTGGAAAATGGGCTGTTTAAATGAAGGCCCATCATATTACAGTTCAGAGTAAGGAAATAAGGCTGTTGAGAGAGAATATGGTTACCGAGTCCAAGCACAAAGAATAATTATTAGAGAGGGATTGTACAGGAATATTTTATGGCATTTCCTGAACAAGTCAGTTTGGGTGTTCATGTATTCATTTACTCATCCATTCATCAAACAGGTATTGAGATTTTCTTCCCCAAGTGGGAGACACAGAGGATAGAGGGATGATGAAGAAGTTTATAATGTAGTGGGTGGAATAGATATTAAACAGGTTCAAGCTATTCCCATTGTGTTAGGTTACCTGTAACTCCAGGCCTTAAGTCAAATTGTTTCCTCTCTCTTTCTATCCTCTCTTCATTTACCTGGCAAATACTCACTTACCTTTGTAGAAAACTCACCTTTCTTTCTGACTGCCTCCCACACCTCCTACTGTATAGCTGACTAGTTTCTTTCGCTGTGCCCCCATTGAGTCCTATAGTAACATCTATAGCACCTATAATATTTGATTGAACCCATTTCGCATATAGCAGGTACTGAGTAAATATTTGACATATGAATGAATTAGCAAATGAATGAATAAATGAATGACCACCCATTTCCTGTCCCCCTTTTCCCCCATGTGGGCCAGGCTGTCCTCATGGTATTTCTCCACTCCAGAGGATGGGACTATTTCTTGAGTCTTGGTCTTTCCCTTCTGCCTTGTCCTGCTAGCTAACCAAGAAGAGTAGAAGAACGGTAAACATCTAAAGAAAACATGTAACCTTTCTTCCAAATCTCATTAGTGGGATTTGTCAACCAGTCCTTGGGCTTTCTGGGAAATGAGCTAATGCAGTTTATCCTCTTGATGGCAGAAAGGGCCAGGAAGGCCATGGCTGTGGAAGACATCATTTCTCGGGTACGAGGTGGCAGTTCTGGCTGGAGTGGTGGCTTGGCACAGAACAGGAGCACCATTACATACCGTTCCTGGGGGAGGTCATTAAAGTATAATCCTGTTGTTATCGATTTTGAGGTAAGTCTTTTCGCAGCTGAAGAAACTCTACGTCCATGAGGAATGAAAGTGAAGCAGACCAGATCATTTCATATTTCTTATTATGAGCCCATCAAAGAACAAGATTAAATGTAACGGCACACTGAACTAGTGGCCTTGCTTGTGCCTGACTCCAGGGAGTGCATGACTTCAGACCCGGGCCACGGGAGAGCAGGGATCAGAAACTGACGATCTGGTCAGTGCCCAGTTTTACACTGCTCATCCCAGAAGTTCCTCAGCATGCGTTCACATTAGGCAAATCGTGATTTTTATTTATACATAAAAGACTTTAAAAATCACATGGGCTACATTAGGGGGTGGCAAACTTTTTCTGTAAAATGTCAGAAAGTAAATATTTTAGGCTTCGTGGGACCCATGCAGTCTATGATACACAAATTAGTAGTAGTAGTTCTTCTTCTTTCTCTTCTTCATCAAATCTCTTAAAAAAAGATAAAGGTCATTCTTACCTCAAAGGCCATATAAAAATAAGCTGTCGGTTAGACTTGGACCCAGGCTGTAATTTGCTACCACGCTCCAAAGTTATCTCATCTCCCCATTGCAGGAACTTCAGGCATAGATACTATTCCCTCCCATTAAAAAGTTTAGGAAACAGGCTCTGAAAAATCAAGTGAAAATGTTTGAGGTCATAGAGCTCAGAGGTGGCAATGCTTGGATTTCAGACATTTGGACTTCATACCCAGTTCTCACTTCTCTCTGTCCTAGCACCTCCCTTAAAGCAGTGTCTCTCAACTACTAAGGGCAGTTTTGCTCCACAGAGGAAATTTAGCAATGTCTGGAGATGTTTTTGATATTTTTGTCACCACCCACAGTGGGGCAAAGGAGGTGTTACTGGCATCCAGGAGGCAGAGGCCTGGGATGCTGCTAAACATCCTTCCATGCACAGAACAGACCCCACAGCAAAGAAATATCTGGCCTCAAGTGTCAATAATGCCAAAGTTGAGAAACTCTGCCTTAAATGCTTAACTTCACAAAGTATGGAAAACTCTATTCTAATCACAAAGGAAGTAATTGTTCTAGCAGTTGCCAAACTACTTCTGTGAATATGCGGTGTAGTCCGTTCAAAATAAGACTGCATTTTAGACTTTGAAGCAAAAGATCATCATTTTCTCCCTACCCTTTTCTATTTTTCTACATATATTTAAAATCCCAGATATGGATATAGTCTTCCTCTTACAACATATACCTATAGTTACCTATAGTTAAACCTGGAAGTCTATTCTAACACCCTGGTTTCTGTGAAGAAAGAGGTCAGATGGATTAACCTTGATTTCATTTCTTCTTCAATAAGTAAGAGACCATTTTCACGCAACTGTAATTCACATAGAGTTTGAAAATTGATATCATCAAGCTATTAGTGATTTGAGCAAAAACTGTAAAATTGATATCAGGAGTAATATACAAACTTTCACAGGCAAGAGGGGAACTTGGTGTTTGCCTTGAGAAAAACTTCCCTGGGAAGACTGAGGGTCATCATTTGGAGAAGACCACTACAGTCTTTTGGAAAAAAGAGCCCAGGCTTTGGCAGGGTTGGGTGGGAGGGAGGGGAAAGACATAATTTAGGTCAGAGCTCAGCCGCTTTTTCAACGTGTGACCTTTGACAAGTTACTTCCCTCAGTGAGCCTCAGTTTCCTGCTCTATCACATAGAGATATTTCACAAGACTCAGGAGATCAGAAGTTACTTAGTAAATGTCAGTTGAAGAAACAGGTTCAGCACAATATCTCAAAGTTGGCAAATGATAGAGTCCAGCTCGAGTCATGTTTGACTGACACTAACATCCTCAGTCTCTTCACAACTCATGTTGCCCCCTGAGAAGTTTGGACTCGATGCATTAAGCCTCGGGCAGGCTTTATAGCAGGGAAGTAACACAGCTAGCACTGTGCTTTAAAAAGAGAATGCTCACAGGGAAATAAAGGATGATTTGAAGAAGAGAGAGATTACAGACAAGGGGACCAGGTAAGGGTTATTTGGAGCCTGATGTTCAGAGTGGAAACAGCATCTTATTCACTTGCATATCCCCCAGAGTTCAGCAGTGCTTATTTATAGCACGAACCTAAAGTTCATGAATGTAGGAGTCCTGTTATGTTACGTTTGTGTTATGTTATTTTGCTGTGTTGTGTTGTGTGATATATTACTATGTGTTGTTTTGTGTTGCTATATTGTATCATTTGACCTCTGAGTCTTTTTTCTCATCTGCAAAACAGAAACAAGATCACTGCCAATACATTTTCAAGCTCTAACATCCTAAGACCCCTTTTCTCCACCTCTCTCCCCTCCTTTAAGTCCACCAGTCCACCCTGTGGAATGGTTTCTCTCTTCCTGTGGTTCCTGAGAGGGAGAGATCTGAGGTAGGGAATGGGGTGCTGAGCCCCACTAGAAGGTCAAAGAGACCTCCGCGTGCTTAATGGTCCTGGCCTTCCCTGGAACTAAGAGTCATCTTTGACCAGGCCAAAAGGGCAGACTATTCTACGCTGACTTCCTAACAATGGGACTGAATTCCCTGAACTTCCAGTAAGTGGTTTACTCCCCTTGGCTGGGGGCCCTACCAATCCTGATATTACCTGCCTGCTGACCTCAACCGCAGCCCCTGACCACAGACCAAAGTCTGTTTGCCACAGGTCTTTCTGTACACACTTCCAGGAACTCAGTCAAAGCTATTGCCAGTGCCCTTAGTTGATTTCTGTTTCCAGGGAATTGAGACTACCGTAATGTGGCTCAGTACTACTGCTGACTTGCTCTGTGACCTTGGCAAATCACTTCCCCTTGGGGGACCTCAGGTTCCTCTCCTTAAAATGAGAGATCTGGAGAAGTTCCTTCCTTTTATGAGTGTATTAAAATGTGTAACATTATAAGCATTCTGCGGATAACCATATGTACATGCAATTTGAAAAACACAGAGTTTGGGGTTTTGTTTGTTTGTTTTGTTTTTTTTTTTGTGTTTTTTTTTGTTAGTTTGTTTGTTTTACTATTATCACATTCAACTAACAAAAATGGTGCTTTATTTTTTTGTCATTCGTCCCTTGTACAGTCGTATCTCACATTCAGTACTTCTTTACATCCTCATAAAAAATCTGGAAATTAAGTATTATTCCTATTTTCTAGATAATGAAGATTAGACTTAGACAAGGACAGTTAGGCCACATAACTGGAAAGTGAACCACATTTACTTAGCTTTTACCATGTGACAGGCCTTTCCCCTATATCATCTCCCTTAATCCTCACAATAATCCTGGAAGGTGCGATGACTGTTCTCCCTTTACAGATGATGAAGGAGGCTCCGTGTGTCATGTGCCAAAGATCACACAATTGGAAGCAGCGTAGCTGGGGTTTGAAGTCAGGTTTTCTGGCTCCAGATTCAATGCTCCTTGTGCTTCATCTACTGCTTCTCAGTTGAGGCAATTGTTTCCCTCAAGGAATATTTGGCAATGTCAGGAGACAGTTTTGGTTTTCACAACTGGAAGGGGGCTGCTGGCAGGTAGGGGGTAGAGACCAGGGACTCTGCTAAACAGCCTACAATGCATAGGACAACCCACTCCTGCCAATAAAGAATTATCCAACTTGATACGCAGTAGTGGCAAGATTGAGAAACCCTGAACTATGGTCATGCCTGGAATGGGTTGCATCAGTTGTAAATAATCCCTACCCAGCCACATGTAGCTGCCACAGTTACACCATTAGGGGAATTGCTCAGCAATGACAACAACACTACCTGTCAAGGACTTTATTAATTCCTTCATTGAAGACTGATGATCAAAACACACTTTTCCTGCTTCCTAAACATGGTAGAGGGGACAGATGAGCTGGCACAAATAACTTCTAAGCTCACTTGGGATTGGGAGTGCACAGGTTTCAGAGTTAAGTGGGTGATTCTCGTGAGGAATGTACACATTGCTCCAGAATTATTGTGAGGATTAAGGGAGATGATATAGGGGAAAGGCCTGTCACATGGTAAAAGCTAAGTAAATGTGTCTCACGTCCTAGCTGTGTGGCCTCGGACTTTTAACTGCCCCTCTCTAAACCTGATCTACGTTATTATTTCTTAATAATTGTGTGTTTCTGAGCCAGTCACTTAAACACTTTGAGCCTCCCTTTCTTCTGTTGGGAGCTGAGGAGTTTGTTTAGTGCCTATGTCACAGAGTGGCTGTGAGGATCCAAGGTGGTGGGATAAGTTGAGTGTCTGCGTCTGTGCCTGGCATGTATCAGGCCTTCCAGAAGCTTGATGTTCGGTTCTTGCGCTCTGGGAAAGTAGACAGAGCCCAGGGAGGGGCGCTGTGTTCTTTCTGTGCCCACAGATGCAGCCTATTCATGAGGTGCTGCGGCACACAAGCCTGGGGCCTCTGGAGGCCAAGCGCCAGAACCTGCGCCATGCCTTGGACCAGTATCTGATGGAATTCAACGCCTGCCGATGTGGGCCCTGCTTCAACAATGGGGTGCCCATCCTCGAGGGCACCAGCTGCAGGTGCCAGTGCCGCCTGGGTCGCCTGGGCCCTGCCTGTGAGCAAATACAGACAGAAGGTAAGGTCTGTGCATCCCCACCCAGTTCCAGCCCGGCCCAGCTCAAAGGGGCCAGTGCAGAAAGGACTTTTGGGGTTCCCAGCCCCTCCTTTCTGAGCCCTCCTAGCCACTACCCAGGAGCCACCCTTGAGAGTTCTATTAATCATCCATCACACTTAATAGTTCTTGTACTTTGTCCTTGCCATCAAGACCTTTTCTCAGATGAGAACTGTTTTTCACCAAGATGTTTATGGACACCAGGATTCATTTATAGAGGCATAAACTAGTTTCCTAGTTTATTCATCACAAATTAGGTGGCTTACAACAACAGAAGTATATTGTTTCAGACTTCTGGAAGCTAGAAGTCCAAAGTCAGGTGTGTTGGCTAGGTTGGTTCCTGCCAGAGACTGAGGGAGTGTGTGGTCCATGCCCCTCTCCTACCTTTTGGTGGTGGTCAGCAATCCTTGGCATTTCTTGGCTTGTAGATGCATCACTCCAGTCTCTGCCTCTGTCCTCATGTGGCATTCTTCCCTCTATAACTCTGTTTCTCTTCTTATAAGAACCACCAGTCATTGGGTTGGAGCCCACCCTAATCCAGCATGACCTCATTTTAATGTGATTTCATCTGCAAAGATCCTATTTCCAAATAATATCATGTTCACAGGTAACAAGGGTTTGCCTTCAACATATCTTTTGGGGAAGCACGATTCAACTCACTAAAAGAGATAGGTAGTTGTCATTTCAGTGTAAGGAGTTATGACTAAAAACAAAGTTTGGGCAAGGAAAGTTAAACGCAGATAGCTGCGATATGAACCAACTTGTACCAGGGAAGAAAGTCATCAAACAAGCATTAAAAGTCCATCACTTAAAAATGAAGAAGTCTGAGGACGTGGATGTGCGTCTCAGACACTTTACGAATTCACTGTGAGACACTGATTATTCACGTCTTTCTGGGGCTTAGCTTTCTCATCTATGTTCCCTTTTAGCCCCAAGAGTCTCTATGCATGTTCCAATTCCTAAGCTCCCAATTTTTCAGGCATATGAAACTGTTTATATGAAAATGATGGCAAAATGTATCAGCTACCTAATCAATGTATATGTTAACCTAAATTGGCTGTTGCAATGAAGAAAACACAAAGGGAAAAACAAAGAAGTCTGGATGGGCAAACCCAATGTATTACAATTGACTCCAGAAAACAAACAGTTGAAGCACAGGGTGGAGGGCGCTGAAGCCATGTAGCCCAATGGCCATGTGAAAGAAACAGGCCAACCATTAGTCCCAGTTCAGTCAGTGGGAGCCTGATACAGATGGCCCCAGAGTGATAGATGGGTTAACAGAAGTCAAGAGCCCAGGATAAGATTCTTCTCTGGCATACCAAGATCTTTGTTCTTGGTGTCACATTTCACCAGATACTGGCAAAGCAAAGCAGGCAACCCAGGGAAGTGGGAAGGCTCAAACCTATGTACTAAGAAGATCTGGAAAGATTGGGAACTTTTGGCGTGAAGAAGAAAGACTCAGGAAGGACAAGTCCCATATAAACCACTATATGGGAGGACATGTTTTCTATGGCCACTGAGATTAGGTTGTAGGACTAAAGGAGAGAAGCTATAGCAAAGGGATTAGGGCTTAATGAGGGAGGACTTTCTTCTGCATGTACTGTGGCAGGAGTGATGGAAGGGGATAGATGACCACTTTTCAGGAAATTGTAATGAAAGAGATTCATTCTTCCACGGGATGGTTGGGCAAGACAGCCTCAAGGTCCTTCCTACCCCCAGAATCTCTGAGTCTCTGACCTAAACAAGGGAGAGCAACATGGTGAGCAGTCGGTAGTTTGAAGCTTAAAATCTTTGAATGCAAAATTGAATTTAAATATTTTAAGCTTCAAACTACAAATACCAATTTCTTTAGGATACAAGGGGATCTTTATGCAGTAGACCTGGTTTTAAAATGAGATGATGGTGAGTTATTATTTCCTCTTTGAGAGAGTAGTTCTAAGTAGGAGGCAGGATAGCATAGCTCAGGTATCAAACAGATCTTTAGTTTTTTGTTTTTGTTTTTGTTTTTGTTTTTGTTTTGAGATGGAGTCTCACTCTGTCACCCAGGCTGGAGTGCAATGGCATGATCTCGGCTCACTGCAACCTCCACCCCCCAGGTTCAAGCAATTCTCCCACCTCAGCCCACACTCCCCCACCCCCACCCTGAGTAGCTGGGACTACAGGCATGCACCACCATGCCTGGCTAATTTTTGTATTTTTACTAGAGATGGGGTTTTGCCATGTTGGCCAGGCTGGTGTCGAACTCCTGGCCTCAAGTGATCTGCCCGCCTCAGCCTCCCAAGGTGCTGGGATTATAGGCGTGAGCCACCGCATTCAGCCCAGATCTTTAATTGCTAAGCTGCCAATTTCCATCTGGGCATACCCTCTAAAATGAGATTGTATTGGAACCTTCTCAAAGGTTGTGTTGAGGATTAAACTAGTTAACACTCGTGGTAGGCTCTGTTATAATAAGAAAAAGATGAGACAGCTTCATGTGGGATGTTTCATTGGTAGAGGATTGTTCTGGGTTGTTACTTGTTACTTCTTCAAATTCCTCCTTTGGTGGCAAAAGGGAATAGAATCTGAGCTGCCTGTGTCCTGTGGGAGATACGCTGAAAGAGATAAGCCAAGAGGGTGAGTGAAAGCCAAAGACCTTAAAAAGGAGCCTGCAGAGAATACAAACCAAGGAGACCAACTCCCAGGGCCAGTTCCATCTTCCATGGAATTGCAGATTCCAGTTTCCTTGTGAGAATTGGAAAAAAGGCACTGCCTGGTAGGTGGGTGAATTGGGAGAGAAAAAGAAAACCACTCTGGATTGATACAGCACAGCTCAAGGGTCCAGGGCTTTCCTGACTTCCCAAGCAGGGTATGGACTGGGTTGCAGCCGCCATTTTCCCATTGGCTAGGCAGCATTCCCAAGGGGACCAAAGATCAATAAACAGAAAAAATAACTAAGCCTTATTAGTAACAGCCATTATAGCAGCATGTATATGAACTCATTTATTTTCCCAACAACCTTATGACATAAATGCTATTATGAGTACCAATTTACAGATGAGGAAACCAGGGCAGAAGGAAGGTTGGATAATTTGCTCAAGGTCACCTAGCTGGGGAATGAAAGAGCCAGGATTTGGACCCGGGACCCAATCTCTTAACCATTACACCCTACTGAGTCACATCCTAAGAGTGAGGAAATTTGGGGAATAAGAGTAGAGGGTCTGAGACAACTTCTGTAAGCATCATCTCGGGGAGTGGAAAGTGGAGTATGTACCAGTTCATGGTTATCAACCTGGCCTGGCTTAAAGGAACAGATGTGAGCCTTGCCAGAGTAATTTAATTATAGCACTCCAAGGGCCCTCAGAACCAGTGACTTGCTAGGATCCCTGTCCATACAGCATAGAGACAAGGAGAAGAGGGAGTGTGGGCTACCCAGACGTGCCTCTCCATGGTCCAGTGTCAGGCTCAGTGGCAGGCAGGCTGAGACACCTGCACATATGGTGGGCATCAGAGAAGGTGTGGGCATTACATAATGATCTGCAGGAAGGGATGAGACAGAGGGCTGCTCTCAAGGTCCCATTCCTCCTGCATTCAGTTGCAGGCAGTGCACTTAGTTCATTGCAGGCAGCTCATGGCACTCCATCAACCTGGTTCCAAGCAAGGTGTGGACATCAGGTGGCCTTGGGGCTATCATACTGAATTTTCAGCCTGTTGGAGACTGGGCTGGCAAGGAAGTCTGAGGCAGGGCAGTCAAATTCCATGGAGGCCTATTACAGTCTCTGGGAATTTTCCCAGCAAACCTTTGCCTATGGGGACCGAGGCACAGAGGTGGGAGGAAGAGACAGAGAGCCTTGCTGTGGCTGCCCCATCAGGGAGTATAATTACAGAGCCGGAAGGAACTTGGAGATAACCCAATCCAATGATATTCACACTGTGATCTGAGGAGGCTTGGGGTCTCAGAGCTGCCCCAGCGGAGGAGGGCGAGCCTGACAGACATCCAGCTTCAAATAGAGCAGCTCCACTTTCATCTGACTTCGAGGTTGGGGTCCACGTAAGATTTCATTTAGGAAAAATGAAATTGTGATGAAAAAAATAATGATTGAAAAAAACCCATTGGATTAGTCCATCCTTCTCATATGATAGTGTCCAAAACTCAGGCCGAGCCCCAGGCTAGGCAATTCTCTGAGCTAGATTTCCAGATAGTCCATGGTCAGTGCATGTTTTCAGATGCTCTGTGCAGAGAGCCTGCCACCCTCTGCGCCTCTCTTGCCAGAGTCTGAGGGGGTTTGATTTGCAGATCCTCATACAAAAGCTTAGCAATCCTCTCCAGGGTAGTGTCCGGCCAAATCTTTTCTCTGACTCCCCAGCGGGGTGGTGCTCCCGGTTCTCCACACCCTCCAGTGACTCTGTGTCAGTCTTCCAATGGAGCACACCTTCTGCCTCCCTCCGCTATCCATCTTCCATGGAACAGCGGATTCCAATTTCATGAGATGGGCTCCCAGTGGCCTCTTCTCACTCCATCCAGAGTTTCAAATTAAGTGCACAGCAGGGAGCACAGAGGTCTTGGTTGGCTACCTGAAGGCATTTCCCCAAGAAGGGATTGCAGACCACTTTCAGGCAACAGGATGGCCCTCCCTCCTTAGTAGTAGCTCTGCAACCCCCTGGGCAGAGCCCCCAGGGACAATTAAAAGCCTGTCTGCCATGGTCTCCACAGTGAAACTGCCCTTGCTACATCCGGACTAGCAAAGAAGCAAAGACCCTATGTGCCTTATCCGTAGGTACCTCCAACAAGCTGCAGTCAACCAAAGGAGGGGAGGCCAGTCTGTCTCCCAAGGGTCCCACCCCACCCCTCCCTGTTCATCACCAGACAGGCACTTCCTTCTTGACCATATGCTAACCTCCTCCTCCCTGGGAAACCTCCTCCGCAGGAGCCAAAGCAGATGGGAGCTGGAGTTGCTGGAGCTCCTGGTCTGTGTGCAGAACAGGCACCCAGGAAAGGAGAAGAGAGTGTGACAATCCCGCGCCTCAGAATGGAGGGGCCTCGTGTCCAGGGCGGAAAGTACAAACGCAGGCTTGCTGAGGGCCTCTGAGCACGGGCTGGACCAGATGCTGTGAATCGCCCCTGCACTGACTATTGGATAAAGACTTCTTTCGACTGAGAGACAATGAAAATCAGCACACTTTTTTCTTTGTTCTGCCAGCTTCCAGGCCTAAGACTAGGTTTTGCTATCTACAGCCAACTACTCTATTACTTACAAAACTCAATCATTTTATTCAGCAACTGGATGTTGACTGTTAACTAGAAGCTCTGTCCTGCTCACAGCACCTTGGATCATCAAAAAAATAAAGTAAAATAGAAAACTGAGAAAACTTAATCCATGACCAGGGAGAACTTACAGAATGTTAGAGACAAAGCAAGCAGACACCTGAAACAATCAACGCCCAATTAAACAAAGTAGGATGAGAATTCTCTTAGTTCTTTGATAACAGTATTTGTTCTTTCATGGAAACATTATTAATTGGTAGGGTAAGCAGACACTCTGAAATAATGAGAAAAATATTAAAAATTGAGTTATTTCAATTTTCCTTCATTTGAACTCATTTATTAATTCAATTAATCTCTCTAGTTCCCTTAAGTTCTTACCACAAATGTGACATTTCTTCTAATTATTTTCTTATGGAACACTTCTTTTCCTTCATTGCAATTTTCATAACTAGTAATTATATTATCTTAGTCTATTTGGGCTGCTATAACAAAAAGCCATAAACTAGGTGGCTTATAAACAACAGAAATTTATTTCTCACAGTTCTGGAGGCTGGGAAGTCCAAGATCAAGGCAGATTCAGTGTTTGGTAAGGGCCCACTTCTTAGTTTTTACAGGACTGTCTTACTGCTGTGTCCTTACATGGCAGAAGGGGCTAGGCAGTCTCTTAGGTCCGTTCTTTAAGGGCACTAATCCCATTCATGAGGGCTCCATTCTCATGACCTAGTCACTTTCTGAATTTCCCACCTCCTCATGCCATCACTTTGGGGTTAGAATTTCAACATTTGAATTTTGAAGGGACCATGTTCAGATCATAGCATATATATTTAACCCCACATCTCCTGTGACTATTTAAGATCTATCTCTTCCTAAGAGATAATAATCTTGAGGGCAGAAGTCAAGTTTGTTTTGTTTAGCACTGTAGCCCCTGAGGTCAGGCTTGTGTCTTACATGTAGCAGGGACTTAGTAAGTAGCTGTGATTAAATAAGTGAATGAATTGAAGAGTCAGTTCATAGATGAGGAGCACATTGGTCAGTCTCCCAGAGTGGAGAGTGGATTTGAAGAGGCCAGCTAGTGACAATCAATCCACCTTCTCCAACCCATCTCTAGGGGAGGCCAATCACACCAGCCAGCCTCAGAATCCCACAGCACTCCAGTCATGCCTCAAATAGAGAACATTTTAGGTAGCACTGAATTTTCTGTTTATCCGTCAGTTTCCTGTATTAGATTGTGAGCTCCTTGAAAGCCAAATCTACAATCCTAGTGCATAGTAGGCACTCAAGAAACGTCTGGTAACTAACATATATATTGATGCTTCAAGTCATTCCACAGTCCTCAATCTTGTTAAAGTAAGAATAAGAATTATGTATACGAAACAACTAGAGGAGACTTTAGGGAAATTAATTGTTGAGTTAAAGCTAAAATATGTAGCACACAAAATAAGTGCTGAAGGAGGCCAGGTAGGAGAGAGATTTACCTTTCCATGAGTGTGTGTATTGTGGATGGCATGGGGCTTGCCCCAGGCCCTGAAGGACTTTTCAAGTAGGCAAAGAGGGAGGAGATCTCTCAGACAGAAATTCAACATGAGACAAAGTCTGAAAGTGAGAAAGACAATTGAGGGTGTGTGCAGGTGCGTATGTGTCAGGAATGGGGAGTGGGGAAAATAATGCATGTAAATAAAATAAGGCATATAAAACACTTGGCACCATGCCTGTCATACAGGACATTATTAGCCTCACCCTTATCATCATCATTATTAAGACTATTATTAATTAAAGAATGTGATTTAGAAGTTGATTTCTGAACTCTTTAGATCTTCTGTCTGAGAAAAGAAAAAAGACTCTTATTGCCTTCCATCCTGTCATTAATTTGCTTTTTGCTTTTTAACTTATATTAATAATTAACCTACATTCATTATTTACTGAGTAGTGGCAGTTTCATGCTAGAAAGTGACCAAGGGCCAAATTGACCAGGCCACGTGAGCACTTTAAAGAGAGCATTTGATCTTGACCTAAAAACAGTGGTTCTTAAACTTGGTTGTATGTTACAATCACCTGAGGAGTTTTTAAAACCCTGATGTCTACAGGCTGCACCCCAAACCAATTAAATCTTAATCACTGGGGGTAGGGACCAGACATCCGTAGTTTTTCGGGTTTTCTTTTGTTGGTGTTTTTTGTTTGTTTTGAGACAGAGTCTCCAGGCTGGAGTACAATGGTGTAATCTTGGCTCAATGCAACCTCTGCCTTTGGGGTTCAAGCGATTCTCTTGACTCAGCCTCCTCAGTAGCTGGGACTGCAGGTGCACGCCACCATGATGCCCAGCTAATTTTTGTATTTTTAGTAGAGATGAGGTTTCGCCATATTGGTCAGGCTGGTCTCAAACTCCTGACCTCAGGTGATCCACCCACCTCGGCCTCCCAGAGTGCTGGGATTACAGACGTAAGCCACTGTGCCTGGCCTGACAGCCTTAGTTTTAAAAGTTCCCCAGGTGATTCCAAGTGCAGCCAAGCTTGAGGCTCCTGAGAGTGGAGCAATCATTATATGTGCATGGGGAACGGGGTCTGTGACAAAACAAAAAGGCAGAGACAGCAAGGTTATTTGTGCTATTTTAACTAGTCCTGTGCAAGATCTCTTAAGGTTTATTTTCTGTGCCCTATTGTGCAGCCAAGAAACTGAATCGCAGCAAGGTTGAGCCTCATGGGCCACAGAGCAGGCCAGGGTTTGAACGCGTCAAACACATGCTTCCATTTCCTCCACCCACCCTTTCCTCTTGTCTGTCGGTGGAGGGATTTGGAGAATAGTGTGTGGGGCACAGGGGAGGGAAAGAAACCAGAGGCAGGGAGGCTCATCAGGAGGTAAGCATAGTAATCTGGGCAAAAGATGAGAACTTTGAGATGAAGTAATTGCCTGAATCATCTGTGAGCCAAAACCACCGGCTGAGCAAAGCCATCTTCCTATCTTCTGAGCCAGAGAACCCAAGCCAGCATCTGTCCCACTCCTCTGAGGATGCTACATCCCCAGGAGCTTTAAAAATTAAAATACAGTGGCAGTTTCAAGCATAGCAACCCTTTACTACATCAGCAGCTTTCCCTCTTCAAGAATGGCTCTCACAAAGCAAAAAGCATAAAGCTCATCCAATGCATTTTCCCTTAGGTCTTTTCAGAAGATCTATAATCTAAGGTTTTATAGGTAGTGGGTGTAAATACATGGTTTAAAGATATAATCTTCAGCTTGACAAGGTGTCTTTTGAAAAGTAAATTAATGACAGAATAAAAAGCAATAAGGAGAGGCTTTTTTCTTTTTTTTTCTTCTTTGTGAGAAAGGAAGATCTAAAGAGTTCAGCATTCAATGAATCTCTTCTGAACTATATGCCTTTAGGGTGAAGAAAATGGACAGAGAGAAAGGGTAGGCTTCAAAAGCCACATTGCAGAAATGAGAGATGGCAAAGTGAAGCCATTGAGTGCCGTGAGAGGAAGGGGATGTGATATGGATTAGAGCAATGGCATGAAGAAAATTTATGGTGCTACTCCTTCACTTCAGAAATGGGCAAAATACTCGCTGGAGATCTCTTGTGCAGGCCCCATCTGGGTGCTGGAGGTTCAGAAAAGGATCAGACATGGTCCCATCCCTGGAAGAATGCAGTCTGGTAAAGCAGAACTGTGAACAATGGCAATAGGTCCCAGGCGGCAGGAAGTCCAGGGACCTGTCGGGGATAACCAGCTGTGGGAGCAGAGCAGGCAGCCAGGACATGGCCAGCAGAATCTCAGACACAATGAGAGCTGGAGCATCAAAGAAAGCAGAGGGAGGGGCCCGATTGTGCAGGGGAATGGTGCCAAGTGACAGAGCTGGAAAACCAGGAGATAGAGTGTGGGGCAATTTTTGCTCAGCAATTTGGGTAATGATGCTGGAGTTTGTCAGGCTGGAGATGACTGAGTTTGGAATTCCAGTTTGGTCACTGGGCCTTTCCTGAGGGCAGCCAGTGCTCGGTCCCAGGGAGATTCCTACAGACAGCCCCTTTCCTGATTACCCTGGGCTACTCTTGGGCTTTCAGCAAGCCCACAGCTATTGTTATAAAGGCCACAAATTTCAAACTGGATTCATAAAGCACATCTCTAAGGCTGTTGTACCCCTCCACCTTTATCTCTCTGTTCAGACTCTATGAGCCAATTGTGCTAGAAATCTATTGCCCCTGATGCGAGGAACAAAGATCTGTGTAACTAGCCCTTGGCTCCCTCTCTTTTCCTTCCCTTCAGTTCTTCTCTCAATGATACTGCTCCAGTCATGCAGGCCCTTTTGCCACTCCTCATGCACACCAGACCCTCCCCTCCTCAGGACCTTTGCACCTGCTGTCCTCTCTGCCTGAGATGCTCACCATCTAAATGAGCTCATCCACAGCTCACTTCCTCATTTCATTCAAGTCTTTGCTCAAGTGTCACCTCTGCAAAGACATTATCTGTCCACCCTGTGTAAAGAGGCTCACCCTTTTCATTTATTTTTCTCATACAGAATTACCATTACCTGACATTATAGATTTGTTTGTTTGTTCTTTTTTTCTTCTCATATGTTATGGACTGCATGTTTGTGTACCCCCAAATTCCTATGTGGAAATCCTAATCCCTAATGGGATAGTATTAGGAGGTGGGGCCTTTGGGAGTGCTTAAGTCATGAAGATGGAGTCCTCATGATGTGATTAGTGCCCTTATAAGGACAGACACCAGAGAGCTTGCTTCTCTCTGCAATCTGCCATGTGAGGGATACAACAAGAAGATAGTGGTCTGCAAACCAGAAAGAGTGACTCATCAGACACTGAATGGGCTGGCATTGCCAGTCTTGCTCTTGGAATTGCCAGTCTCCAGAACTGTGAGAAATAAATGTCTGTTGTTTAAGCCATCCAGTTTATTGTCTTCTTCTACAGCAGTCTGAAATGTAAGACAGTACGACTCCTCCCATTATTAAGCAAGCCTTTTCATGGTTAGATCCCCAGTACCAAATAGTATTTAGCCTTAGTAGGGATTCAGTAAACATTTATTGAATTAAAGAACTATTTCCAATTTAGTTCCCCAAATAGGTCAGGCCTTCTGTTGCCTCCAGCTTTTGCACATACTACTCCTGGAAGAACTACCCGACTCCCACTTCTCAGCTCTCATCTTCTCCTAGCCCCTCACCAGCACTTTCCTGGGCATAGGTTAAGGTGTCCATTCATCCAGAAAACCAACCTTGACCCCTTCCATTACCCCACACTTCATCAGGTCCTCTTCCCTCACACAGCTCTGTATTCCAGCACTTTCCATGCTCCATCCCTGTAGCCTAGTTGTGTGTCTACCCCACCCAGTGACTTCTTGCAGGGCAAGTGGGGAATCCTATTTACCGTTGAAGCCCTAGCACCTAGCATCATACTTGGTACATAGGAATTTTCCAGGGAAAGTTTGTTGGCTGCTGTTGTCTCTGGTTTCTCTGTGCTGGAGGCAAAGACTCTAGAATGGTTTTAGTGTCTAGCCTGCAGAAACTTGTGAGAGGAAACCTAATGAAAGACACTTTCACAGGACTCCTGAGTCCTGCAACCTTCTTGGTATGTCAGAGGACAGCCGAGCCCACACCGTTCCTGAAGGCTGCACAAATTCAAGAGAGAGCCCACCCTTTTCACCTTAGTGAAGGGAAGTCCATCAAATCGAGTTAAAAATTCCTCATTCACGGTCTTAGGATTTCCCCTGGGAGAGATAAAGGAAAATATGTTTCCCTTCTATATTAACAGCCTAAAATGTGAGATAAATCCTCCCGTCCTAACCTGTTTATAACAAATGAACTCTGCTGACCAGTGGCATGATACATGTCTGACAGATCTATTTATCCATTCTATTTCTTTAGAGATAGCAGCTAAGAAGTTTTATCTATGATTTGTCTCCCTCCCCAGTTCCCATTTTCCTAACCAAGCATGTGGAGCAAGCATTTGATGGATGGGCGGTGTTTGGGATAAAAGGGGCCAGAATCAGATAGTTTTCAGGATGTGAGCAAACTGGCTTATTAACAAGGAGTCATCTGGCAGGAGGTGGTGAGGGAAGGAGGAGTGAATATAAACAATGGCCAATGATGGATGAAGGAACACCTGGGGTTGCAAGGTGTAGACTCGAGATAACTGGTGGATGCAGCCAGTAGCGATAATGGAAGTACCCAGCCTCCGGCACGGCCTCCTACACAGAGGTGAATGTCAGACTAGCCACTTGACTCCCTTTGACAATCCTCTGAGAATTCCTCACTATAAATGCAATCACTATTTCTTTTCGTTCTTCTTTTGGTGAAATGCATCCACCTGCCCAAAGGGACAGATGCTAGGCAGGGTAAAAAGAGGCAGAAGTTAGGTAGGACTGTTTTGTTCAGCACCCAAGAATGTTAATCCTCACACTTGTGCCCTGAAGATTAACAGTCTCATTTTCTGACGAGGACACTGAGGCCAAGAAAGGAAAAGTGACCTGATTCAAGCCACACAGCTAGGAAGTAATGGCGTTGGGTGTTACACCTGTCTGTCTACTGCAAAACCTTCCAAACCTGCTCAGTTTCTCTGCTGCAGGGATGTCAGATGAAGGGCCTTTCTCTGCCCCTTCTATGTAAGCAGGCAGGTGGGCATTTGCCCTACAGATGAAGCTGGATCTACCTCTGCTGTTGTGGGAGACATGAGGACAGAGCCTGCAGCTCTTGGACTGAGCTCTGCTGCTTTCAAACTGTGTGGTCTTGGGCAAATCACTCAGGTTCTCCGAGGCTCTGTCTCATCACCTGTCAAAGGCAGATAATAAATCCTTCCTGTTGCAGGCATTGAGAGGATTAAGCTGGATTAGGTATGTGAAAGTTCTTTGTAACTGGTAATGCCCTCTGCAAATATTAGTTGTTATGCTGATACATTTTTCCTTAATAACCCAGAGCTTGGGATATAAAAATCATCCATGTCCTTTATTAAGACATTCCCTAGGAGCTAAGCTATTTTATGTCTTTTTGTTCTTGTATGATATAGTGGGTTTTACACTGAAATGTCTGTAAAGCAGTTTTAAATGACCTAAAAAATAACCAAACTGTGGTTCTTGTTGATGTTTTGAAAATCCCTGGAAATGATGATAGTAATGACATAGCTAATTATGGAATGCTTACTAGGTTCAGGGTGCTCTCCTAAATGCAGTAATTCATATAATGTTCACAACACCCTAGGAGGCTGACACTGCCACCATCCCCATCTTACAAATGAGGAAATGGAGACACAGACAGGTACATAACTTGTATAAGGCCACAAGGCATTAAGTCACAGAGCCAGGCTTCAAACGTCAGCAGTCTGGCTTCCAAGCACTATGCTGTTTGGCCTGTCTCTATGCTGTCCTTCCAGTTTTGCCTAAGAGGTTGTGACAACACCCCCAGTATCTCCATAAACAGATCCCTGAGTTTCTGAATACCTCATTATTGGAATCTGGCCTAACATTTAAGAATAACTCAAAGAAGAAAATACAACATAGAAAAATCTGATTTGTGCCAACATTCAATAAACAGAGAATCTCAAAGACCTAATATGCCCTATGCTAATGTGTTGCCATTAGGTTTTTTTGTGGCCATTCTAGGTTTAAAACTAATGTAGAGATGAGAACACTGAGGGTGAAGCAGAATGTTGCAAGATGATTTTTTTCAGTTCCTCTTTCCTACCTCTGCCACGTAGTAGGCAGGCCTTTTAAAATCTCTTGAGCCTTGGTTTTCTCATCAACCTGTCAACGTGCTTCTCAGGTTTGCTCCACTAAGAATTGCAGAGATTTTGTTCCCTTCCTTGGCAGAGCTTCCTTGGGGATTCCTGGCTGTCCCCAGGAGGTGTCAACAATAAAATCTCCAAACAGGTATTATCAGTCCCTTCATGACATCAGCTGTTTTTTCTTCCCTTTTATTTCACTTTGCTCTTGCACTGCTGCCCACAAAGCCAGTTGAAAGTGCCTATCCTTCACTACTATATGGGTTGCCCCTATCGTAGGGGTTGCTCTGCCCCTCCGCTCATGATACCACTATCATGTACCACAAATTCACTAAAGGTTCTCACCAGCATGAGAAAGTTCTTCCCTAGGCCCTACTTATTCCTTTCATTAATTCGTTAGTTACACAATTATTTATTGATGGTCTACTTGTGCCAGTCACTAAACTTAGAAGTTGGGATATATTAGCACAGTAGATACTGTCCCTGCCTTCATGGATGCCATATTTGAGAAAGAATAAGCAGCAAGTAAATTATACAATGTCTGCAAAGTCTAGAAACATTGGTGAGTAGACATGATGTCATTAAGGACATCTTCAATCTGTAAAACGAAATATTATCTCTATTTTCAGACTTTCAGACTTACTTCTATTATGATGGCAGAAGTACAGAGTGAAATGAAAACAGAGAGAGTAGACATCTCTTTCTTAACCTAATGGAAGCAAGGAAGGCTGTAGGAAAGAAGAGATAGCTGAGACCTGGAGGATGAGTGAGGAATTGGCCTCAACAGGAGGGCGAGTGGAGGGGCTGCTGTGTGCAAGATCCTATGACCAGTATGTTTTTACACCAAGGTGCAGATCATGAAGGTCACCAGGCTAATGTCCCCAAGGGCTTTCTGTGCCAGGCCCACTTTCTCCTGAGGATTTTTTTTTTATAAGTACTTGGGAGCAGGCCAGAGTCCTCTTCTTGAAGACAGAGATGACTTTTCCTTCTATCTGGATTCTCTGCCAGCAAGTGCTCTTTCTCCTGACCTCTGTATCCCATCCTAACTTCTATAGTTGACTCATTAGTCATAAGGATCGAGTTTCCATTCTAAGCTTTCTCTACTTGTCATCCAATGATCGTATTAATATCTACCTTATGAAATTCAGATGAAGATTAAATAACATAATGTAGGTTAAAAGACTTCATAAATTGGGAAGCACTCTATAATTGGCAGCTATTATTATTATTACTATTGTTAAACTAATTATAATAATTATTATTCCCACAGAAGTTATGTTATTAGTCCAAGGTCACACGAAAAGCCTACCACTTGGACATTAAGCACATGGAGCTAAAAGCATTTCAAAGATTTATGTTCTGGGATGCAAAAATCTCCCACATCCAGGCATCTTGTGCTGTGTTCAAGCTTCCAGGACCACAGCCAAACTGTCCTGCCTGGACTCTGCCCCTCGAATACTGCAGCTCCTTCACCGGTACACCAGTGAAAGCCACAGTTGCCAAGATTTTCCAAAAGCACAGTTTGCATTTATTTTGTTTAATTCTTGCATTATGTTTCAGCCTCCTCCAAAATGCATTTGTTTGCAGAAAGAGCCACGTGGGGAAGTTCAGCCTACAAATAAGAATATAATTATTACGCAGTTTAGCAATGCCTGGGCGTCACCCGGGTATTCACTGGTGCTCCGAAATTCAATTGTCGCTCCTTCAAGACCGTATTTAATAGGATAAACAATTTCTGCTAAATGCAATAAATGTGAACCTGGGCTGTCATCTCCATAATCAACTCAAATTTCCCATTAGAAACAGTGGCTGTGATTGAGATTCAGAATTTAATTTGGCAGCGCTCGCTTCAGCGTGCTAGTGTCAGCTTCATGGGAGCCTCCCATCAAGCAAAGACAGAACCGCTCTTCCCTGTCTCAGGGGAATCTTAAAAGAAGATAGATTATAACTCAAGAAAATTATACGGCTTCAGTATAATGAAAGAGATAAAACATTATTGGATTATCCTGTTGAAATAACAGCAGACGGCAAAGCAATAATATTAAACCAAACAAGGGCCCAGACCCGTCAGCTGAATTGCAGGGGCCACGGGGTTGCAGGAAGGCAGGCAGGATCACCGCACTTGCTGGAAGAACCCCTAGCAGTACAATAGAAGCTCCTTCTGATGGCTGTTCTATGGACTCAATTCCAGACAGCTGGTTGGGTGAGATTGCTGTGTGCCAGTAACCAAAGCTTGGTGTCACATGTTAAGGTCTCAGGCCCCAGCATCAAACCCCAGTGGTAAACTCCAAGCAAATGATTTGGCTGAAAATCAATGGGTTGAATCAATAGGATGAACCAATTCACCTTTAACCAACTGCTTTTTACTCCACCAACTTTATTTCAACAAATTCACCTGAAGTACTTAAATCAGACAGGAGGGGCCCAAGAGCAAAGAAAATCTTACAGGATGTTTTAATATGATGGAATGAATGAGAGAAATAAAGCTTAAATGCTCACTTGACAATCTAGAAAATCAAAATTTTATTTCTGGTAGCCCAGAGAAAAATTGTCTTATTCTCTTCTTCAAGCCTTCCGCCCTACCCCCAAAATGGTATTTGCACAAGGGCATAAGTGAGCAAAGTAGAATGTACAGACAGTTTCATGGGGGAGGTAGGGAACAGTTTATTTTGCACATTACCCCACAACCATCAACTTAAAATTCTCTTTCACGTGTTTCCTCTTCCAGCCACCATGATCTTCTCTTCTTTTTCAACTTTCTCTCCTTCAGGGATCAGTTTCCCTGGCTCTTGTCTCCAGCTCAGGATCTTCCCTGGGAACCCACCTTGCCACTCCTTTATTAAGCACAACAATTCCACTCTGCCCCAGAACTCCTGCTTCCAACATGCACAATCACACCCTTCCTATACTCAGCATCAAAGTGAGCTGGGGGACCAGGATCCTCTCTCCTCAGAAGGGAGTGGCTGGAGATTTGTCAATCACACACACACACACACACACACACACAGACACACACACAGACACAGACACAGACACAGTAATTTCTGTTGCATTTTATTTCATGAAAAACTCTTTGTTAATCAGATACTCATTTACTGAGAGGTAAGAGAGCATCATAGTTAAGAATTTAAAATTCTAGAGCCTGAATTTGCAGCCCAGGTCTGCCGCTTTCTAACTGTGTAACAATGGACAAATTGCTTAAGTGCTGTAAGCCTCAGTTCCCCCAGCTGTTCTGGCATCTACCTTATAAGACTGTCATGAGGACGGAAGGAATTAATACACAGAATCCATGGCTGACATATAGTAGTCATCCAATAAACAGGAACTACTATTATTATTGAACAAGACTTTGTACTCATCAAGGAAAGTACACAATATTCATTCATCGATTCATTATTAAGCACCTACTATATGCCAGTCGCAGCTAGAAAGTGGAAGTGAAATGTGAACAACTTCCAACACAATTCCTGGCTGGTAGTCAATATGAGGGAAATAAAGTTGTAGAGTGAGTAAGGTGAGGATTACAAAGATGCTTAAGCCTTTAACTCAGTATTTATTTAAATCAACTGGCATTTTGCAAGCTAATATCTTTATTTTAAACAGCCTGCATGGCACTGCCTTTTGCCCTCACATGAACCCCAGGTGGAAACTGGTGTAGGGGTGAGCTGGCCTGAGTACTTGAGGGCTCAGAGCTCTCACAGTATGTAGCCCACTGCTGTATTATCTGCTAGGAGCAGTCAAGTGTTTCTGAAGCAGGGCCTGAGCAGGGGCTGCCCCCATTTTGAGGAGGTGGATTGTTACACTGCCTTTGTCTTGTCTTACGTCCTCCAGAGCATGAAGACCAACTTGACCAGCAATTCCACTTCCCATCAGTGGGGATATCTATAAGAAAGAAGGTCAACAAACATCAATTAGCCCTTCTTATATTCTGGTGCCTTACTGGGGTTGGGTGAAGTATGCAAGCCAAAAGGCTTTGGGAGTCTGAATCTCTAAGCTTCCTGCTGCAGTTGACTGGCCATCTTCCTGGCCATTGTACTTGTCATGCTCCTGCCTACCACAGGGCCTTTGCATAGGCTTTCCCCCTTGCCCAGAACACTCTTCCCTCCTCTACTCACCTGGTCAATCCAATTCACCCCTCAGATCTTAGTAAAAGTGTTATTTCCTTGGGAAAAGCTTATCTGACTCCCCAACTCCCTATCAGTTCCCTGTGACTCCTAACTTTCCATCAGTTCCCATATTTTAAGTTCTCTGAGCATTTTGTAGCAGTTGTTACAATTTAAACTTTAAAGAACTTTATGGGACAATTCAAATGATATTGGCCTTCCTTTCCAAAGCAAAATATCCATTGTGACAGGGGCTATATCTGATTTGCTCACCCAGCAGCTAGGCTGGCACACAGGAGGCCCTTGCTAAACATGTGTTGAGTGGATGAATGGATGAATAAATAAATGAATGAATGGTTTCCAGTTTAGACAGATCCCAGCTATAGGATGCTGGACAGTTACCTTCTTCTCAGCCTATATAATGGAGCTGTGTTATCTACTATGAGCAATGGATGGTATAGATGAGGTGACAACAGACACCAGTGCTTTCCACATTCTGACACTTTGCTTTCACTTGAGGATTTTTGATTGTTGGTGAGATTGGCAAGTCATCAATCACTTCCATCACGATATATCGTGTGTCCAGCTATGCCACTACCTCACAGTGTAATTCTGGGTAAATTAAATAACTCTGGGCCTCTCCATTTGAAAAATAAGAGAGCTGGAGTGCATGGTTCCCAAGGGCTCCTCCAGCCAATAGGAACCCTGTGGTTGTGTGACTGCAGACTCACTGGGAAGACGACTGCTACGGGCATGGTTGAGGTGCAAGACGAGAGGGTGGACAACCTTGAGTGTTTCACTGGGAACATAAGAGTGCAGGCAGGAGTTATGATCAAAGGCTGTGGGGGCAGACCCACTGGACCTGAACCTCGGTTTCTATACTTCCTAACTGCGTGACTATTGGGCATGTTAGTGAGTGACCATTGAACCTCAGTTTCTTCATCCATAAAATGGGAATATCAATAATATCTACTTCATGGGGTTGTTGTGAGGATTAAAGAATTTAATATATATAAGATACAAAGTAACAATGTGCTCTTTAAAAAGCAACCAATGTTATCTTGCTTTTACAATGTGTAAGGTATCATTCCAAATGCTTTATATGCCTCGTTACAAACTCAAGACAACTCTATGAGGTAGTTAATATGATCATATTCATCTTACAGGCACAAAAACCGAGGCATAAAGAGGCCGAGCATCTTGCTCAAGGTCAGTTATTAAATGATGGAGATGGAATTTCAACTCAAGCTGAGTTCAAGCACTCAGCAAGGTGTCTAGTATATAGTAAAGTGTCCAGTAAATGTTCGTTGTTTGTTTTACATGTGCCATTTCCATATTGAACAGTATCACCAAAAAGTCACAGAAAGGAATAGAAGTGAGAGAGGAGTGAAAGGTTGAGAACTCTTCTGTGTTAAACTGGCCAAAGAATTTGAGAGCTGGAAGGGATCTAAATGATAGCCAAGTCTTTCATTTGTTAATTCAACTATTATCACTGAGCAGCAGCTGTGCCTGGCTACTGAGACACAGAGGTAAATGGGATATGGTCCCTACTCACAGGTGCAGGGGAGCTAGATAGACACATCAACCCAAAGTACAAGGCACAAAGAGCTATAATAGATACATGTTCAAAGTCCCGGGGGAGCCAGCAGGAGGAATTAGCTAATTCTTTGGGGATTAGAGGAATTTTTTACGGAGGAGGGGGCATCCATGCTGGAATTTGAGGGCTGAATGGGAGCATACTAAGCAGAAAAAGAGGGTAAGCATTCCAGAATGATCCAAAGAGATAGCTTACAAAAGCCACGCATTGATATTTCTCTAACATGAAGCACTCTGTGTTGTAAAAATAATGAAATGAGTAACAATCAATGCATCAGTTATTAAATGATGGAGGTAGAATTTCAACCCAAGCTGAGTTTAAGCAGGATGGATCTCGGGTTTCTTAGTATCCAGCCCCACAGTCCACACCCGCACCTTGCTCTTGTTCTGGTGAATTATTCTCTGGACCTCCCCAGAGTTCCTTTTCCAATCAACTTACTCTTCCGATAGGAGACCTCACAGGCTAGGCCTTGGGATCCAACAGGACAGATGCAGTCACAGCGTGATCCTGAGAAGACAAGGCAGAGAAAGTGTGAATCATGCCAGGTGGAGCAAAGAACTCCTGGAGCTCAGCCCTGCACATCACTGCAGTTCCATCAGGTTAAAACAGAGCACATATTTAGTTAAATAACTTGCTAAGGGCAGGTTCAGTGCCAGGAATACCTACTCCTTTCCTAAGGGCCTTTGCCATGAAGGGGTGTTTATTGCCATCCCTGGGAATATATAGAGTTGTTGAGGACAATTACTCATTAGCTGACATTTGACCCATTCTTAAATGCTTTCAGTGTCGAAAGCTACATTAGCAGTCACTGAGGCCAATTGTCATTGATGTTCAACTTCATCCCAAATAATTGCCTAGCCTAGGCTTGAATACCTCAAGGATGGGGAACTCATTACTCTTAGATGTCTCATCTGACTTTTGGCCAGTTCTGACTCCTTGGAAGTGATTCCCTATGCGAATTTGCAATCTGTCAAGGAACTTCTCATCTGAATCACAAGAAATCTCTTTACAGGATTGCCCACCATAGGTCAGGCCCTGCAAGCACCCCAGTCTCTGGCTCCATATTCTCCCTCACCTTCACTCTATAGCCTCAGGTGGGTCCAAGTTTCTGGGTCCAAATTTCACACAAGGCAAGGGAGAGTTCAGCAACCCTAGATTAAAATCTTGAGCTGATGAGCTGATTCCATTTGCTGCAGAACTAACCCTCACATAGGGGTCCTTGTGCTGATAGCAGAACCTCTAGGCCGTATGCTCTCACTTATGTCTTCTCTGCTCATGTCCATCCTGTCCAAAGAGCCAGAGACATATTCCTTAATCCCAGTCTGGCAACTGGACTCTTTCTGCCTGAGAGTATGCCTTCTTCTTTGTCCCTTCCATTGAGCTAACTTCATTCACATGGGCTCTGCCTTGACTCCAGCTGATTCCTGGGCTGGGATTTGCTGTAACCAGTTGCTCCTGATGCCCTGTTTTGTGTGCTGGGCTGGCCTCTTTTTTAGAGTCTTGCTAACCTATCACAACAGGAGCATAAGATCCCAGGCTTTCACCCCTCCCAGTCTGCCCTGCCCACTGCAGTGACCCCAGGCATGTTTCTTGAGTTTAACAATCAAGTTCTAGTGGCCCATCCTTGCTGCTACCCACAAATCTTATTACATATTAGTCAGGACATGCGCAAAGGGCTTCTCCTACTCAGCCCAGGCCATCTTCTGGGTAGAGACACTCTGACTCTATTCCCACTCCTTGCTGTGGACCACAGGGTCTCAGCCTGCTCCTGTCTTCAGCTTAATGATGCTGTCACCCACAGTAACCCTTGGGGCTAGAACCCAGGTATACTGACAGCCAGAGTAGTTTCTCCTGGTGGACTAAATTCTGACTTCTTGGTAAATAGAAGCAGGCAAATGGCTGGCCCCCAGCCTGCTTCAGATTATGGCTTGCACCAGGGACACTGGCTGCCTGAAAGTAGTACCTTTCAGGACAGGGACTCCATTCCCTTGACAGGGAGCACAGTGGCAGGAACTAACTTCCTTCTGGAACTCCTCCAGCGCCTGTTTCATATTCTGCTTCACTGTGCTGGAATAGGCAAAATCTGTGGCTGTCACTAGTTCGTACAAAGGCTCCACCTGGAAAGAGAAAAGGGCATTTATTTAAAGAGAAAAACATTTATCAAGTAGAAGTGTAAAGCAAAACTACAAAGGAATGGACCGGGATCAGTGCACAGAGACCACATGTGGGTTCCTATGAAACTAGATAGATCTCCCATCTTCTCTCTGCTTCCCCTTACCCGATATACACAAATTAGCTTACTCAAGTTCAGGTCAACAAACACCGAGAATGCTTACTAAGTGCTAGGCATTAAGCAAAGAAAAAAAAGGGTAAGATAAAATCCCTGCTGTCAAGGAACTCAGAATCGAGAGAGACAGAGACAAACATACCAACAGATGGTTACCACATGGTGGTTACAGGCAAGAGCAGAAACTTGCAGAAAGAAGCAGGTGAGAGCAGAAAGGAGTGGATGGTTCATCTATCTTTGGTGGGGCAGAGAAGGTGATTTTCCAGCAGCTCTTTGGAAGGATTATAGGAGTACCGTCCCAACATCACTATGCCCTCCAAACCTATCAAAATCATGCCCATCCTGCAAGAGTCACCATCAGGAACCTTCCAGAGCTCCAAAGCTCACAGGACACCTTCCCTCCATTAATCACTCAAGATACTGTCTGCACTACTCATCTGAAACAAATCCCAGGTTTTTTACTGCTCCTTTATAGTCAATACTGTTTTTTTTTTTTCTTTTTTTATGTGCAGAGTTCCTTTTTTTTTTTTTTTTTTTTTTCTTTTCTGATTAGATTGTAAGCTCCTGGAGATCAGGGCAATATCTCAGCTCTGTGTTTGGAGAGTCCAGCCCCCAGCTAAGTGAATATAGTGGCTGGATGGATGTAGGGGGATGGTAGGCCTCATTAAGGTGATGGCAGGAGGCATGGATGAGAGGATTTGGCTGTTAGAAGCATAGAGGAAGAATCAGCAGATGCTGTTCACTTGGTGGGCATGGCTGTGTTTGAGAGGGAGATGTCACAGATAGATGTGGTATTGTTTGTGGGTTAGAAAAACCAGAGGCACAGACAGTCCAAATAGATAGTTTAAAATGTTCTATTCCTCTTGACTCAAGTTGCAACTCCAGGGCCAGGTTCCTCTCCAGCTTTTGCTTGTGATTCTGCCCTAATCCTGCCCTGGAGAGTTTAGGGTGTGTCTAAATGCAGGCAATCATGACTAATAGAAGCCTCCCTTGGGAAGAAAATTGCTTCCATTTCTTAATGCATCTGACGCTGACCTTCGCTCCAGTGGGCAAAGCAAGGCCCCTTGGTGGTCCCATTGTCTCACCATTTTGTGGTCAATGAATTGATCCAGAGGCTGTTTGCAGAACCATCCAACCTGCTGGCCACACAAGCGATGGGGGTGGGAGTTTGGAGACAGAAAGAGAGGAGCTTGCTTTACACCAATGAAGAGCTCCTCCAATAATCTGATTTTGCTCCCGAAGCACCTTAAAAGGCTGCCATTAACCACAAAGGCATTTTCCTACCAGCACTGAGATTTGCTGCAGGAGACAGAGGAAATCAGAGGCCAAAATGGAATGAACCTTCCATATGTACTGTGTCCTGGGAGCTGTGTGGAGGTCTACAAATATGATCCTACTTCGTCCTCACAAACTAGCAATTATCAGCCCCATTTTCAGGTGAGGCTAAGTAATTTGATCAATTCACAATATGGTATTACCAGAATTCGGTTCCCAAACCTGTGTTTTTCCTCCTACTTCACTGTGATTATTGATAAAAATGGCTTGATTATTCCCATTTACAATCTCCCTCCTAGGCTTCTCCAAATTTTGCAAGCTATGGTTTGACTTGCAAACAGCAACTCCTCAAGACTCCAAATTTCCTTTTTAAACTTAATATAGCACATTCATCTGTTCTTTGATTTGCTCCTCATTTTTTTCTCTTTTTTCTTCTCTCCTTTTGCTCCTCCCTCCTTACCTTTTGTCCTCCTTTTCTTTCCCACCTCTCCCCCAAATACACAATTCTAACCACTCACATTGATCATTGAATCCTTAGCACACCCGCCCTTGTGAAAATTTTCTTTTATCATATTGCTGCAAAGAACTGGTGAGCACCGCCTAAACTCTACACAAGTTTCTATACTAAACCTTGGTGTTCTTAGCGATAACAAATAATTATTACCATAGCTAGCATTTATTAGGTGCTGAATTAAATACTTCACATACATTATCTAACTTAATCTTTACAACAATCTTATGAGGTCGTTAGTCTTTTGTTTCCTTCTTGTACAGGTGAAAAAGCTGAGGCACAGAGACATTAAGTAGATTCACAAAAGTCACAAAGCTAGTGAGTGGTGGAAAAAGGATGTGACCTGTTAACACTGTGGTCTGTTCCTTTCAGTGTATATTTTTGGGGAGATAGATGGACCTATCCAAAGGATGAATAGGTAACTATTTACACCAAATTGGTGGCAAAAGGGCAATTTTATATCTCACTTTCTTCACTTATCATCAGAATATGAGCATTTTCCCACATGATTCCATCGTCTTTGATAAAATGGCTTCTCACAGCTTCAGAGTATCCTTCTATATGGATGAGCCACAATGTATTCAACTCTTTTTCTATTCTTGAGCCTTTAGGACTCAAGAGTTTCCTTTCTTTCTTTTCCATTTTGCTACTTCAAATAACAAACGAAGACATGCCTTTACACATACATCTTTACCAACTTGTCAAATTATTTCTTTAGTACATTTTTGCATTGGGGGTTGTTGGATGAAAAGCTATAAGCATTTTTAATATATTGGATATATCCACTTAAATTCTGTTCCTAAAGAATTGTATCAGATTATATTCCCATCCTATTTGACAGAAATATCCATCTCATCACAGTCAATTCCAGTGACTATTGTAGACTTTTAATCACTGTCCATTTAATAGGTAGAATATAATATTGTAGTTACTTTAATTTTTATTTTTTATGATTACAGAAGTTAAACATTTTGTATCTTTATAAACCAACTGAGAAGTGTTCATCTCCTTTGAGATGTCTCTTTCTTCAAAACTATCTTTCCTTACATATTAAGGATCACATTTGTGGTAAAATTTTTTTTGATGTGTTATCAGCCATTTAGTTATATTCGAGGGTTTTCTTTGTTTTTTTCTTTTTCTTTTTTCTTTTTTCTTTTTTTTGGAGACAGAGCCTTGCTCTGTCACCCAGGCTGGAGTGCAATGGCACCATCTCAGGTCACTGCAACCTCAACTTCCCAGGTTCAAGAGATTCTCCTGCCTCAGCCTCCCGAGTAGCTGGATTACATGTGCCCGCCACCAAACCCAGCTAATTTTTCTATTTTTAGTAGAAATGGTTTTCACCATGTTGGCCAGGCTGGTCTTGAACTCCTGACCTCACGTCATCCACCCTCCTTGGCCTCTCACAGTGTTGGGATTACAGGTGTGAACCACCGCACCTGCCGGATTTTCCTTTTTGAAATTCAGAATTTATTCTTGCAGGTGAGCTTTGTCGGTCCAAATCCAACATTGTCTTTCCAGGCATATGCTGCCACAACATTTATATTTTAAGCACTCTCTGGACCAGAGTAATTTGCTTTGAGAAAATCTTTGAATAATTTGCTTTGAGAAAGGTATGAGGGTCATTATTACAGTTTATTAAATACTTCAGCTTCTTTTCTTTCTGGGCACATGGTAAGGCTGCCATTCTTGCTCTCTTTGAAGGCAGGTTTGCAACGTGACTTGTTTTAACCAGTGACAGGTGAGAAGAGAGTGTCACTTCAAGGTCGAGGCTTTCCAAACAGAGTGAGGTGACTTGTCCCACTCTTTTATTATCACTGCTATGGTGATCTTGGGAGCACATGGCAAGATGCAGCCCCATCATCTGGATCTGTGAGCAACTACATGGAGCAAATGCCCCTTGCCAACACACTTTGGACATATGTGATTGAGAAACAAGCTTTGTGGTACCAAGCTACTGAAATGTGGAGATTGTTTCTCTGCATCAGGACGTAGGCTATCCTGATCTCTGTGTGAGCACCATATATTACCACATTTTTTCCCTCCTGCCCTGGGCGATGCCAGTGATTCATACAATGGCTTCTCCACCAGCCTAGGACCCAGCCCACAACCTAACTATCCTGACTAGCATAGAAATGTACATGGATGACAGACTTTGTGACTAGGATTACCAGTTAAAGACAGGACATTCAGTTATATTTTAATATGAGATTAAAAAACAAATATATATATTTTTAGTTTAAGTATACCCCATGTGATATTTGGGAGATACTTACACTAAAAAATTATTCCTTATTTATCTGAAATTCAAATTTAACTGAACTTTCTGTGTTTTCATTTGCAAAATCTAGCAACCTTTTATGTGACTCCTTTACTATCTAAAATCTCTTTGGAATTCTTCACCCATTAATGACCATTTCACTAGGCCACAAGTTTTTCCTTCAAGACTCCATAGTTGTTGCTCCATTCTCTTTAAGCATTTCACACTGCAAAGAATTCTAGGGCCAGTTTGACTTTTATTCCTGTAGGATATATTTGTTCCTAAAAGTAAACACTTTCACCAGGATGTGTTTCGGTTTTGTTTTGTTTTCAGTACTTTGGCTTAGTTTTCAATGAGCTGTTCATTCTGCATTATCAGCTCAGGGAAGATTCTCTTCTTATGTTTTTGATTAATGTGTTTTCACATTTAATCTTGTCTCATTGTTAGGAAGAAGTCTCTGTGTTTTAAGCTTTCTACTCCTGTACTCTCTGTCCATCATATTTCTTTTCTGCCATTGTTTTAATCTCCCTGTCTCTTGCTTCTGCATTATAAGAACATGTTTATAACACCTTCCACATCACTGTCTCAATTTTCTGCAATGTCAGTTCTGTCCTTTATAGCTTCCAATGTGGGCTTTAATTCTGCTGTTGTATGTTTGGTTTCCTGTATTCAGTCACTTGCTTTTTCACCTGATTAGTGTCTAAACACCTCAACTTTTATTTCATAAATTCTTCTTTTCCTTGAATTTTATGATAATCACAGAAAATGTATTCTAAAATTTACTTCTATTTTTCTGTGTTTTTAGACATCATGATTTCCTATAGCATGAACATAATTTCAATCTTTTCTGTTCAAAAATATCTTTTTATGTTCATTGCTGTCTCTTAAGTCTTCTTTGAACAAAGAGCTAACTATGTGTAAAGTTTACCACTAAACATTAAGAATGGGTTCCTCTGTGGTCTCCTTCCCTGCCTACCTGCTTCTATAGAAATCATGTTTTAGGCCTTGATCTTGAAGACTGGTTTACATAATTAAGCCTTGGCTGAAACTATTGCCTCTAGAAATTGCTTGTCTACTGGGCTCTGCTGTCCTGAAATCAATTGCCAGTCCAGCTACCTGGTAAGCTGGCTTTGCGGAGATGAATTTTCTGACATAATGTGAAGCCATCTGCAGTTTTCTCTTGCCAGAAAAAAATGCATGTGAGAGTGGCATGCCCAGAGTGTGTATTTCCAACTCAGGGTGGGAAGGTACAGAGGTGTGTGAAAACCTTCAACACTCCTGCCTCTTCCACTCCTGCAACACACCCAAAACATCCCTGATTCTCCAACACATCCCGCATCACATCACATGCTTGGCATTTGACATTCCCAGTGCCCAGGTAGGCACATTCAACTGATCTGAGTAACCAGGGCATTCCTCTGGTTCTCAGTTTTTTAAAAAAGATTCAGGTAAGATATTTCAGGAAAAAGAGATAAAGGCTAGGGATCTATTTTCCCTTGAACTCTGTTCTCTCCCATGATGAGCTGTGATGCCCACCAATGTCATCATGGCATCAGCCAAGCCCAGATTTCTCAGGAGCTCCTGCAGCTCAGCTGATTTTATCCTTCTCATGTTTGCCAGCAACTGTACCCTAAGTGCCACTGCTGAATAAGTGCAAAGGAGAGGGTTTGAATGGCAGCCTTCTTGTTCTGCAGAAACTATGCATTCGACATGCAAATAAAGAAATCACCCAGACTGGGGACTGCAGAGTCTCTCATCAGAGGTCCAGCCCCTCAACCCTCTACCTTGATTGCAAGGTGGGATCTCCAGCGGGTGGGTACTGGCACATAATGACTGTACAGACACTGGCAAGAAGAGCATGGTGTTAAGTTGTGCTATGGGCACCATGCAGAAGTACCCACAGGCAAGGGCCTACCATCGCTGATGTGTATGACAGTCCTGGTCTAACAATCATCTTTTTAGTTTAACATTGTAAATCTCCTCTAGTTGGGGTGACAGGTGGTTAAGATCATTATTTTTTATTCACCAAACCCACAGGAAAGTCTAGAGGGGAGGGAAGAAGTCAGTCTTTTGTTTCAACCTAATAGACTCTTGAGCAGCCAAAAATGGATACAACCTCCCTAGCCCTTGATTTTTCTCAATCACAACATGGAGATAATAATAATTAATTTGCAGACCAGTGTGGGGATTAAATAAAATAACATTTCTATATGTTAGATGAAAAAACATTTATAAAGAGGGTCATGAATATATTAGGTGCTCAAGACATGTTAGTTGTTGTGATGTCTTATCCTGTCCTGTAAAATAGTTATGTGTGTGTGTATCTTACTGTCCCTCATAGATTGTATGTTTTATCCTTGCATCTTCCTCTATTTTTCCCTAGTACCTTACTTCCTGTAGCATAGCAGGAATTTAGCAACTATTTGTTGGTTGAATGCATAATGTTTAACGAATAAATAACTAAATGAGTGATTCTCTGGTGAAATAAAAGGAACATTAATTTAATTGATTAAATTTTAATGAAATTAATATTTCTTTTATTTCACTAGAGAGGCCAGAGGCCAGGAACAGTGGCTCACACCTGTAATCCCAGCACTTTGGGAGGCAAAAGTGGGAGGATCACTTGAGGTCAGGAGTTCAAGACCAACCTGGGCAACATAGCAAGACCCCATCTCTAAAAAAAAAAAAAATTTAAATTAGCCAGGTGTGGTGACAAGCACCTGTAACCCCGGCTACTTGGGAGGTTGAGGCAGGAGGATCACTTGAGCCCAGGAGTTGGAGGCTGCAGTCAGCCAAGATCATGCCACTGAACCCCAGCCTGGGCAACAGAGCAAGACCCTGTCTCTGAAAAAGAAGAAGAAGGAGCAAGCTAGAATTAGAAGCTGATTGTTAGTTTCTTTTAGTAACTTGGGGCCCAAGTGAGAGGGAGTCAAGGGTCTCTAAGTAGTACTGAGCAATGTATTATAATTTATTTATTTCAAATATATTTTTTACTATTGTATATGTGTCTCAAAATTAAGGCCTGGGTCTTAGTGATCTCTGCATTTTATACCTTGGCTTATGGTAGGTCCTCAGAAGCTATTTTCCGGGTGGAGGAAAGGATGGTAGAGCAGCATTGTGTACCTTAATTTTGATGATGGCTGGGTTGTACTGCACAGCGTCTCCCCACTCCTGCATCAGGTCTGCCGTCGGCAGCTCCTGGTACGCCAGGGTGGTGATGTGCTCACTTGCCCCTCCTCGTACCAGGACCACCAAGTCCTCTACCATGGTGTCCCTCTTGTTTCTGTCTGGAATGGACACAGAGAGCTAGCAGGTCACAGAGGCTACCCTTCCGCCCCCTATAATTTACTGCAACTCTACCAACAATTTGGGTACATCATATTCACTGAGCTTGTCTGAGAGATGTGGGTAGACCAGATACCTCCTTGCCCACAGGGCAGTCATGGTGCATGGGGCAAAGGGAAACTCACCTATCCATAGGCAACACAAATTGAGGGCAGGACAAGAAAAAGACATTTATCTTGAGCAACTGTAAGTGCTAGTTACTGAGTAAGTTTATGGAAGATAGATGATAGCTAGATTAGATAGATAGATAAAGAGCTAATAGGTAGGTAGATAGGTAGATAATAGACTGGCAAATAGGTAGGTAGATAGGAGAGTAGATAGGAAGATAGATGATAGTTAAGTAGGTAGATAGGTCATAGGAGATAGATAATAGATTGGTAGAAAGATAGAAAGATAGATAGATAGATAATAGATAGTAGATAGATAGATAGATAATAGAGAGACACACAGAGAAGTAGATGGATAGATAGAGAGATAGGGTATGATATTTTCTTTTACCAGACAGCAATTTTAGGAGCCCAGCATTATTAGCTCTACTTCACAAATTATGAAACTCATACCTGGAATTGTTAAGTGACTCGCCAAGGCCCACACAGCTAGTAGCTGATAAAGATAAATTTTAAACAAGGTCTGTCTGGTTTTATAGCCACTGTTCCTTGGTCAAATAACTTTCCTCTCCCCAAACTGGCTCCTGTAGGTAGAGTGTAGTGGAGCTCACCTGGGGGAAACTGGGTTCATCCTCTCCTCCACTCACCCTGCACACCTTGACCAGGCATGAGTCCAGCTATGACTTTGTCTAGCCTTGTGGTTTTGAACACATTATTTATACAATATGAGATTTCTTTTTTGTTCTCATCTGCAAAGTGGATACTCTGCATCCATGTAAAGAATAAATGGTATATTAACAGCTAATAATTCTTGATTATTTATGTGTCAGTCACTAATCTAAGTGCTGTACATGTATGAATGCATTTAATCTTCACTACAAAATAGTAGCTATATAATCCTCACTGTGCAGATAAGAAATCGGGGGGAGATGAAGGTACTTACCAGACAGTCCTGTCCAGGCCTTACGTTGTCTCACTTCTTTGTGTGAGATGACAATTGTGGGAAAATGTATAAAGGCTGTGCTAAGCATGTAGTAGACACTTACTAAACAGTGGCCACGATAAAGCAATTATTATTTTGACTTATAGAGTTGCCCAGAAAGCCCTCAATCATATCAGTGAGTTATTTCCATTCTAATGTATCTATGTCCCCAGTGCCAAAAGAACTGGTGTAAAACAGCCCAGTGTGGTGGCTCACGCCTGTAATCCCAGAAGTTTGGGAGGCCAAGGTGGGCAGATCACTTGAGGTCAGGAGTTTGAGACCAGCCTGGCCAACATGGTGAAACCCTGTCTCTACTAGAAATACAAATATTAGCCAGGCGTGGTGGTGGGCGCCTGTAGTCCCAGCTTTTGGGAGGCTGAGGCAGAAGAATCCTTTGAACCCGGGAGGCGGAGGTTGCAGTGAGCTGAAATCATGCCACTGTACTCCAGCCTGGGTGACAGAGTGAGACTCCATCTCAAAAAAACAAAAACCAAAAAAGAACTGGTGTAAAACAGCTCCTCAAGTCTGAGCCTGCAACACCTGAGCAGCATTAAAAAGTAGGGGGCGTCTCCACCAGGCATGGTGGTTCATGCCTGTAATTTCAGCACTTTGGGGTGCCAAGGCTTGTAGACGGCTTAAGCCCAAGAGTTTGAGACCAGCCTGGGCAACATGGCAAAACCTGTCTGTATAAAAAATAAAATAATAATAATAATTAGCCGAGCACGGTGGCATGCACCTGTAGTCCCAGCTACTCAGGAGGCTGAGGTGAGAGGATTGCCTGAGCCCAGAAGGTGGAGACTGCAGTGAGCTGAGATCACGCCATTGCACTCCAGCCTGGGCAACAGAGTAAGACTCTGTCTCAAAAAAAAAAAAAAAAAAAAATGCTGGGGAAGGGGAAGGGGAGGAGTCTTCATCTATGGCCAACAGGAGTATAAACTGGTGCAGCCATTTTAGAAAACAGCTTAGCATCATCTAGTCAAATAGAAAAAGCGCACCCTCTAAAACCCAGCAGTTCCAGTCCTATGTGTACTCCCTGGAAAGAGCCTTGTACATGTGTGCCAGATAACTGTGTAAGATGTTCAGAGCAGCATTGATTATAATTGCTTGAAAGAGGAGATAAAACAAGTGTTCATCAATAGTAGAATGGACAAAGAAAAAGTAGTATATTCAACAAAATAGTATGCAGTGATAGAAGTAAACTAACTATAGTTATACACAAAAACATTATGTTGAATGGAAAACACAGGACTGGAAGGATTATAGTCCATCTATATAAAGCTCAAAAATAAGCAACATTAAGTCATGTTAGTTGGCGATATGTTAGGTGGTAAAACTATAAAAAACAGAAGGCCATACTTGGCATAGAAGTTGGGATAGTATTTGTCTCAAAAAGGGAGGGAGATGTAATCACCGGAAGCACTAGGAGGATAAACATTGTAAGTGTGGAAGTCACAAGCCCCTGTCACTCACCTTTTATTTCATTCAGAATACCTCTGCATTTGCCTATGGACACACCCAGCTTGACATAGACCTCTTCAATGGCACCACCAATTTTAAAATCATTTTTGGCACAGGCGTGGACGTTGTTAAGAGTATAATCTGAAGAAAGCAAGGAAAAAAGTCCATGACATAAAACATAATTCATTCTGTCCCTTTTCGTATGATCGAGTCCAGAGGCCTAGCCCTTGTTGGATGTCACAAGGACTCGGGTTCAAATAAATAGGTCACCAGTCTGATAACAAGAAATGCAGGCAGCAACTGGCACCAGGGCAGAGACCTCGTAGAGCTCAGACCCAACTTCCCCTCTCAGCCTCCCCGCAATGCTCTCTGAGGACTTTTGCTGACTTTGAAAGAGGGGAAGTGCTCAGAGCCATTTTCTAAAAATTTGATCTTATTGATTCTCTAGGGATAGATCCAGTGAGTACAGAGACTGTTACAATCTGCCTGCCCTCCCTGACCCACTCTTCTCCAATCTTTGATAAAGTAGAAAAAGTGTGTTAGTTAATTAGTTGAGAAAATGTATATAAAAAGTAAGGCATAGTATCTGGCAAAGAGGAGAGGCAAATTTCCCTGATTTCTTCTTCATTTTTGGACTATTTCCTACTTCTTCCTCCCTAATTCTTCTTGAGGTATCCTCCTCCCCTGGTCTTGCTGAAATTCCAGACGTGACTTATAAGCACCTCTCTGAGCACTTTGAGACCAGTTCAGGGAGAAAAGAGCAACTTTGACCACCAGGGCTGTCTAGCAATGTTGGTGTAGATCAGTTTTTCCCAAAGTGCATTTCTTGAAACATGAATCCCATGAGATGGTAGCAGATGTTATGAGGAAAGGAACTTCTGTGGTCAAGAAAGTATGACAGATGTTGCATCAAAATACGTAGAGAGGTCATTTTATTGGAGTACATTTGTGAAACTTTGAGAGTGGAATCAATTATGTGTTTTCCCAACTTATTTAATTATTAAGCCCTTTTATGGGAAGCAGTTTGAGGAACAGTGGAAAGCACTTTTGAGATCATTTTTATGCAGGAAGGTACCTCTGATTTTGACAAGACTGAGGCCACACTGTATAAATTTACATTGTGTACCATGAGTCGTCTTGCAAGTACATGGACTGGTAATCAAGCTCTGCTCTGCCACTGCAATCTGTGTGACCTACAGCAGTTCACTTAACCCAACAAGTGCCATGTCATAGGAAAGGATATTGGGTTGGAAAGCAGCAGACTTGTAGTTGACTGGAGTTGGAAAGAGCTGGGATATCTGTATGAAGATGAATTATAGGGGAGGGGTGGGGATGGAATATTAGTTTGGAGGCCACAGTAATAATCTGAGACCTTGCTATATAAACTATGGTCTATCAGCCAGCAGCATCAGGATCACTCCAAAGCTTGTTAGAAATGCACTCTCAGGTCTCACTCCAAACCCACTGAATCAGAATCTACCTCCTCCAAGATTCATACTTGATTCATATTCACATTAAACTTTGAATGTGAAGGTCTGGTTGTGGGATGAGGCTACGGTGGTAATAGGAAAAATAGGAAATATAATTTGGAGGTAGGGCTGATGGATTTTAAGAAAAGAAAAAACAATAGATTTGAAGACAAGAAAAATAATCAAGGTTGACTGCTAGTTTTATGGCTTGAGCCACTGGTTGGATGGTGGAACCATTTCTGAAATGTGGATGACTAAAGAAGAAACGTATTGGAGAAAGAAAGTCAAAAGTTCTCTTTGGGCACATGTTCAGCTGGTGAGGGTTGTTACACATTCACATGGAGACATCAAAGAAACATTTCAACATAAACTCTTGGGTGCAGGAAGAGATCCAGGATGGATCCAGGAAGAGATCCAGGAGTTATCTGCATGCTGAAGGTATTTAGAACCATGGGATTGGATACAACTTCATAGAGAGAAGAGCTGTAGAAAAGAGAATGGCCTAAGGAGTTAGGCAGAAGAGGACTGACATTGTCAATCAAAAAGAGGAGGAAGAGAAATCTGCAAATGACACTGTGAAGGTGTAGCCAGGAAGGTAGAAAGAAAACTACAAGTTCCACTTAGGACGCTTTTCCCAGCTTTTAGGAAAGCCATGGTCCCTTGGGCAGTGTACCTCCTCTCTCCATGGCCTCTTTGTTCATAACGAGGGTGTATTCATAAATGCCCCCAAGCACGGCCTCTGTGATGTAGTGGGTCCCAAAATCACGGAAGAGATCTCTGTATTCCCCGTAGCTGTACTCCAGGGGCAGCCGCTTAACTCTCTGAAGGAACTCATAATGGAGCATGAGGCTTCTGGGTTTCAGCTTGTAGTGTGCTACTTCAAGGTCAGAGCGTGCATGCAGAAATACGCTTTTCTAAATGAAATACCAACATGGGAAAACCAGACCTTTAAAGTTAGGAATCTGGAACGAGAAGATGAACTTTACAAATACCATCCGATGTTCTTGGCCCGGGGTCATCACTCTTATGATTCCTTTAGGATACTTGAGAGAAGACAGCCTCTTTGACAAGCTTTCAATGCTCATAAATATTCTGACATCCTGTTCAGCTTGGAAGAGCTTGCTCTTAACTCACCTCTTTACTGTAGAGAATAAGGACTGGGAAGGGTAACAGAAGCAGGCATGGCAGGGAGCAGCTGGAGGGCATGGGACCTCTCTGATGGGACCTCTCTGATGGGACATAGGATTTGCTAACCTGCAAAAGTGCCCGCTTTGCTGATACCTTGTAAACTCTGAAAAAAAGCCACACAAGAAAGAGTAAAAGTGGTGCTTTAGGAAAACCAGCAATGACAGCGTATGGCAGGAGTCAGCAAAATACAAGCCTCATACCAAACCCAGTGCCTGTACTTGTAAATAAAGTTTTATTGGAACACAACTGCATCCATTTATTTACATATAGTTTACAACCGGCGTTACACTCCAATGGCAGCGTTGAATAGTTGCAACAGAGACCTTGCAGTCTCACAAAGCCTAAAATAATTTATTATCTGGCCCTTTACAGAAAAAGTTTGGTGACTCTCCATGTATGGAATAGACTGAAAGTTGGTGATGCCTGATGAAGTATAAACATCTAGAAAGTGTTAGTACAACCCTAGGTGAGCATTCCCTATACTACTGTGCAGGAAGAGAAAAAGAGGAAGGTGGCAAACGCCTGTGAGATATGTTCTGCCTAATCCTAAATCCTTCAGCTCAACAAAGCCATGCCAACTCTGCTGGTGCCTATTGCCCTGAGGCCTCATTTTGTCTCCTAGCTTGCTCTCACCCCATTCTAGTCCTGCCTCAGTGACCTATGACCCTCTTCCTTCTCCCTTACCCTTCCTAAATAAGCAGTCACTAGGTACTCTGTTCATTATTTTTCTGAATATTTTAGGTTGCATCTCCTTTTGCTTGCATCATTATAAAAGCCTCCTCCCTAATCTCCTTCCTTTCTCTAGCCTCCTTCAATGCCCCAATCAGAGTTGACACCCTAAAATTCAGATCGTATTATGACAATGCTTCTCTTAGCTTAAAGCAAAACCTTGCATGGCTTGCTGTTGCCTTCAGAATAAAATCAGCTCCCTTACTCTGAGTGTAAGACCATCACAATTTGTCCTCCAGTAGCCTCTCTGGCTTCAGCTTCTACACCCCTGAAGTTTTCCTCTCCATACTTTGCTACTTTCTACCAACCACGTATGTCAGCATTCATCCAATTTTCACTGTTCCCCAGGCCTGCCATTCTCTTTCATATTATTTTGCACATGCTGTTCCTTCTCCCTGAAATGTTATTTTCTCTCTTTTCTGCCTGACACATAACTACGTATCTTTTAAATCTCTGCTTTGCCATTGCCTCCAATTTGATACCAACCTGAAGGTCCCAGACACACCCTGGCACTCCCTTTTCTAAGATTGCATTGTACTTGCTTGCATTTCCTTTATAGCATATGCCATGTTGTATTATAACTGATATAATTAAGAATAATACGGCCGGGAGCGGTGGCTGACGCCTGTAATCCCAGCACTTTGGGAGGCCAAGGCAGGCAGATCACAAGGTCAGGAGATCAAGACCATCCTGACTAACATGGTGAAACCCTGTCTCTACTAAAAATACAACAAAATTAGCCAAGTAGGTGGCACATGCCTGTAGTCCCAGCTGCTCGGGAGGCTGAGGCAGGAGAATCACTTGAACCTGGGAGGTGGAGGTTGAAGTGAGCCGAGATCATGCCACTGCACTCCAGCCTGGGTGACAGAGCAAGACTCTGTCTCCACACACACACAAAAATAATAATAATAATAATACACTGGCTTTCATGTTTGCTGCTCCTACTATACTGTGAACATGAAGGCAAGAATATTATCCTAGAGACTACAGATCCCTAGTCTGTCTTTAGGATAGAGCCTGGCCCAATGTTAGCATCCTGTAACTGGCAATTTGAATCAGGGAGCTGGAAGGCAGAGAAGGAGAGAAGGAAAAGGGGAGGGAGTAAGCAATAGGAAGCAGATGATATAATCAGATTAGCATCATAGAAACATTTCTTCATGCATGTGAAGGGGCAAGCTAGGAGACAGAGAAACTATTTAGTTGGGCACAGTAAGAGATGAAAGAACCTGGATTAATTAAGAGGTAACAGAAGTTAGTGTAAACAAATGTTGAAGAGTAATACTGAAGGATTTGGTAATCAACAGATGTGGACATGAAGCAGAAGTGAGAGCCAGATATGATTCTGGCTCAGTTCTTAGCCTGGAAAAGTAGAGAGAAATATGCCATTAACATCCATTGAAAATTTAGGAAGAAGACATTGCCTTGGAGTGTCAGCATGATGCCCAGGTGAGATGCTCAGAAGAGTGGATAGGGAAGGTCTGAAGTTTAACCAAGAGGTTAGAAGCAGTGATGAAGGCTCATAGCTTATCCCTGTAAAAGAGGAAGTGAATTGAAGATGGTACCCAGGGGATATTGGAGAGTACCTAGAGAAGAGGGCCATGAATTAAATAAAGGACAGATGGAAATATTAGACCCAGGAAGGAAGCTGATAAGGAGCAGAAAGAAAGCAGGAGAAACAGGAGGGCAATGGTTTGGTCATCCCCACCAAGCACCCTAAGAAGTCAGAGAAGAGGTCTTGGGTGACATTCCAGAGAGGAATTTCAGCCAAATGTCTGGGATAAAAGTCAAATTCCTGTGGGTTGAAAAGTCTCCAGAGAAATTCTAGTCTTCAAAGGTACATCTTAAGCTTATTGAAAACCTAAGGGAAAAGTGTATTAGAAAATGAAAGAAAATAATTATAGAAGGTTATCTCTGCTTGGTCTCTTCAAAAAGTAAGTTAGCTATTTTTTTTGAGAAGATTTCAAGACAACAGAAAGATAATCGGTTGTTAGAACTAGTAGTAATGTGGAATATAGACACATCTGAGGGCATGTCATTTCAAAAGGATCCATAGGCTATAGCTGGAATGTCCCCTCCAAAACTCATGTTGAAATTTAATTGCCATTGTAACAGTTTTGAAAGGAGGCACATTTATGAGGTTATTATGTCATGAGGGTTCTGCCCTCATGAATAGTTTAATGCTGTTGTTTCAGGAGAGAGCTAGTCATCATGGGAGTGGGCTCCTGATAAAAGAACGAAGTTCAGCCCCCTTATGTACTTCCTCACCACGTGATGCCTTCTACCATGTTACGATGCAGCAAGAAGGCCCTCACCAGATGTGGCCCCTTGATCTTGGACTTCCCAGCCTCCAGAAATGTGAGCCAAGTAAATGTCTTTTCTTTATAAATTATTCATTCTGTGGTGTTCTGTTACAACAGCAGAAAATGGAGTAAGACAACATATACGTTTAAAAGCAACAAAGACATACTTACAGTATGAGAGAATCGTTTGGTTCTCCTAATATAATGTTTGCCTCGATCACTTTGTCTGCTGATACCAAGTTCAAATATTCCAGGTATTTTAAAACCAAAACTGAAACCAGAACTGCTTGCTGCTTTCTCTATGACATTGTGTTCAAAATCAGAGTACGATTCATATTCTTTCAATGTAAATTCGTATTTGCCTTGGGTCTAAAGAAGGAAAAAAAAGTGTTTTTTATTTCATTTGACTCAAATCAGTTCAATACCAGTGAGCAGACAGCCACTCTACTCCTACCATGTGCTGGATACTCAATTGGATGCTCTAGATACAGAAAAACCAGGGCCAATTTGTGTCCCCACCTCAGGACTTTTGGTTCAGTAGTAAAGACAGACCTGATCGATACCTTGGGTGGAAACTTAGAGGTTGGTTTTGATTTGGATTACAACTGGCAAAAATGCAGGGGAACATTCTGGGCTGTGGGCTCAGCTTAATTAAAAGCATGGAGGTGGGAAAGGGCAGGGTGTGCCCCAGGAACTGCAAGGATAGCAGTACAGTTCAATGAGAAGTTGAAACAGTGAGGAGAAAAGGGAGATATTGCGAGAAGATGTTCTGGTGTCAAAATAGGCTTTTGAATTACTTGTCCTGAAATCTGGGCTTAATTCAAATACGACCCAGCAGAGGAAGTAGATCAAGCCTCAGGAAGATGATTTGGGACAGCCTGGTGGTTGGATTGGAAGGGAAAAATTTGGAGTCAGAGGGACAAATCGATGAGGAGGCTGTATGAGCAGTGCAGGTGATGGTTGATGAGGGTCTGGTCTAAGGCAGTGGCTGGAGGATCAAGTGACAAAGGCAGGAAAGTGCCTTAGAGAGAACTTAAGAGAGCCCTTTGCTCGAAAACCAGTGTTCATGGCTTTGTGTGTAGGGAAACTGCCAAGGGTACTGCCTCGGGGGCCCTGGAGTGACCAGTCTCAAGTCACCTCCCTGCCCACAGCTCCCATCGGCTTCTGGATGCCTGCAATTCCCAGAGGAGGGTGCAACCACTCAGCTGCTACAAGGGGAAGGAGGAGCAGTTCAGACATAGTCTGCAGAGTGGCCGCTGAGATGCGCTGCATATCTGCTCTTTCCTAGTCGGATGACTTTGGACAATTGCCTTGACCTCTCCATGCCTCAGTTTCTTCATGTGTAAAATGGAGGCGATAATGGTCCCTTTCATCAGGCTTGTTCTGAGGATTGGGCTTATACTTGTAAATCACAGCACGGCACCTGGCACAGCGCTCAAAGAATGTTGGTATGGAGAGCGGAGAGTTTACCACGTATGTCCTGCCTGAGTTAGGATCCACTTTCACCTGGATGGTAATGGCTGCTCTGAAATCCTCCCTTGAAAGTAGAGGTTTTGTGGATGGCACTGGACACCCTGATGGAGAGTGTGTTTGGCGCTAAACTAAATTTGTTCTTTCTTGGCTAAAAAGTGTGTTGGGGAGGAAGGGAAGGAGGAGTAAGAAGGAGCTAGCCTTCAAAATGGTGCAATATATACATTTTAAAGACAGGATCTTGCTTTGTCACCAAGCTGGAGTGCAGTGGTACGACCTTGACTCGCTGTAGCCTCAACCTCCTGGGCTCAAGCGATCCTCCTGCCTCAGCCTCCCAAGTAGCTGGGACTATAGACATGCACCACCACACCCGGCTAGAAAAAAGGGTGCAATTTTGGAAGTGGAAATTACTGTCAAGATCTTCTAGTTTCGTCCACCAGTTTCACAGATGAGAAAACTGAGGCCCAGAGTGGAAAAGGAACTTAACCTAAGGTAAAATTGGGACCTGTGGCAGAGCCAGTCCTGGCACCCAGTGTGTTCCCATCAGATCTCAAGTGTGTGTGTCCTACGGGCTATTTTAAACCCCACTGTCTGTGAGATGTGTTTCTAAGTTTGTACATTAATCATAATAAAGACTTATATTGGTAGAGCACTTCATAAAATGCTTAGAACAATGCCTGCTTTTAATAGGCAGGGATTTGATAAGAATGCAATAAGAGCAGCAACAAGAGTTAACATTTTCTGTGGACTCACCATTAAGCCAGGCGCTGTGCTAAATACTTACACACATTACTCACTAATCCTCTCCCTGCAGGGTAGAACCTCCATAACTCCCAATTTAAAGATAGGAAAACAGAGGCTCTTAGTTTTTAGGATTGTATGGATGGTAAGTGGCAGAGCCACCAAGTCAGTGTGACTCCAGATCCTAAGCTTTATTTCTACCTTCAAGGTAGCTTTTGATGTTATGGTTTCTATTACTACTGCTCTACAATGGCCCTCGTGTTACTATATATAGCATGTCATCTTCCACACAATGTCTAAAGGAAGGAACTGCCCATTTTTACATATGAAGAAACTGAGGCTCTAAGAGAAAAGGGGATGTGTCCAATGTCACACAGCTAGCAGGCTGTCTGGCCGGGCCATGGACCCTGCTAACTGGGTGCTCTGCTGGGGCTCCCTACATTGATACCTGGCTGTCCCTTACCTGTGGCGTGTAGCTTTCCACATTGTAGGGCTTCCTAAACCTCGTGTTCAGGATGTAATGCGGGGAGCATCCACCCGCATAATACCTGTGGTCAAGAACTGAGCCTTCCAAACTATTTGTGAACAAATTTATCCTGTGAGGAAGAGACAGAGAAGACGAAGAGGTTAGGGTTTGGGGTTGCTTAATCTTGATTGTCAGACCCTACTGAACGAAAACAAAAATTCCTTGGCACAGCCTTCAAGGCCCTTGATAGCTGGTCCAAACCAGCTTTCCAGCTTCATCTCTGGCCACTCTTAACCACAGCCACGTGCCCTAGTCCCCAGCCATGTGAAGAGACTTGCTCTTGTTCCAGTCTACTCAGCTCCTTCCATGGTAAGAACTGTTCCCTGCGCCCAGAATGCCCTTCCACCCCGTCACTGTTTTATCTCTGACTTGTCTGTCAAGATTGAGCTCTGTTGCCACTGTGGTGAGAGGTTTCACTAACACTTGTGGCGCTTGAAGCCCACAGCCCAGCTGGGTTAGGGGCCCTCATAACACCCTGTGCTCGCACCGTTGTGCGTTTATTGTCCTGTATTACTACAGTTGCCTTGCGAGAGCTGGGTAGCATAGTAGGCAAGTGTGTGGACTTTGGAGCTAGAGGTCTGAGATCTAATCTCTGTTCTGCCCCTTACTGCCCAGGTGACCTTGGGCAAGCCAATTAAACCTTGGGTGGCCACTTACTACCTCTGTGCCTCAGTCTGTTCTTTTGCAAATGGGGACCATGAAAATACTGCCTCATGGGGATGTTGTGAGGATCACATGTGTCAAGTTTATGAAGTCCTTAAAACACTGCTTGGTCCATGATAAATGTGCTATGTATGTATTTGTCATCCTCACTATACTGTGTGCTGTTTGAAGTGGCAGTTTTCTTAATTTCTGTACCACCCTCATCACAACCCATTTACAATATTATTCACAATGATTACTGTTTACTGAGGGTGTAACTGGTGACAAACACAGCAGTGGGTAGCTACATGCATCATCTCATTAGTGTCCCTGCAACTCTGTGCAACAGATGTTGTCTCCATTTTAGAGAGGAAAAGAATCCAGCCCCTCTTTAGACATTATTTGTCACTGCCTCCTAGAGCAAGCCTCCATTCTTGACCATCTCTAACTACTGAAATTTCTGTTTTTATTAAGAGTCTCTGTCTCCTATCAGCTTCCACTTATTGGCCTTGGTTCTGTTCCTTACCAGAATTATCTGGGGTCTCTTTCCCATGACATATTCCATGTATCAAAATAATGTATACATATTTATTTTCTTTAACAACTATAATGTGGTGCTGACTTTGTGGAGGCATCATCCTAATCAATTTACACACAAGGGCTCATTTAATCCTTATGAGGATTAGTCATTAGGAGGTAAGTATTATTATTATCCCCATTTTGCAGATGAGAAACATGAGGGTAACTGACTAACCCAGAGTCTCCCTGCCAGGAGAAGTTGGTGGGCTGGACTTTGAAATCTGACAGTGGAGCAAGAACAGAGTCTGTATTCTTCCCACCACACGAGCTGCCCAGCACCTCTTATATTAGTCACATTTGCTTATTCAATCTTCACAGCACTTTGAAAGAAACATGTTATTAACTTCCTCCTGCAGATGATAAAATTAAAGTTCCACGTAGACAAGTGCCTTGCCCGAGGTGTCCTGGCCAGTGAACCACTCTTTCTGTTCCCTCCTACAGGGTCCTGTCAGACCCTACTGCTGGCTCTGAATGTCTGCTATCCCACACTCTAGCTGGGTGACCCTGGAACTCACTCAACTTTCCTGGGCCTCAGTTTCCTTATCTGTAGTTTCCTTATCTTATATTTCCTTATAATAACTAGCTTATAAGGTAGTCCTGAGAGAAGTCTCCCACGTGAAGAGTCTCTAGTGACAACTTTAAAAATTGAGATTTGATGGGTTTTTTTAAAAAGAAGGTAAATCCCATTCAGGGTCACTGTTCCCCTCCCCAAGCTGTGTCTCATATGATGATTCCTAAAGCATATGAGGGGAAGGTCTCCCTTTTCCACCTGCAGGCTGAGAAGCTGCAAAATATGGCAGGAAAGTAAGGTGCATGCCAGGCCAGTGTGGCCCTTTCTGACCTTGCTCCTCTGTCCTTGCCAGAGGACTGGACCAACTCAGAGATCCCCAGAAGCCCTGGAAATCCATCCCTTCACTGTCTAACTGGAGACCTCTCTTCTCAGAGGGACTAATGCTGGGAGATAGGGAGACACCTGGAAAAAACCTACCTGCCAAGTTGTCAATGGGATCCAAGACCTAAGGCATACAAAGCACCTAACATGGTCACACTGCAGATGTTAAAAAAAAAAAAAGCTCCCTCTGCACCCCAGCCCTCGCGGAGCAGCCTGCATGGTTTCCACACATGCACAGCTCTGTCCCAGTGTTCCAAACCAGCCCTCCTGATGCCTAGGTCTGTCTGTGGGACGTGTTCCTGGAGCAACTTGGAACTGCCCTCAGAGAGCAACCAGAAGCGTCACTTACAATACAGGCTTTTCTCAGAAAGGTGAGCGGGGAACTCTGTTTACATATGTATATCTCTATCCTCCAGAATTCCATTTAATGCTGTGCCTTCCCATCACCACCACAGAAAAATGGTCACTTACCCACTGGCCAGACTGCCAATTCCCCAGTATTGGTCCATTTCATGCTGACATTTTTTATAAATCCTTCTACAGTTTGCCTCATCTGACTGGTCTCCACAGTCGTTGTCCCCATTGCAAAGAAGTCTGCGGTTTACACACCTTCCTAGGATGGAGAAAGAGTATTACCCACAGCCACATGGTTGGCAAGAAAGGAACGAACAGAGTATAAGCACCTACTAGGTGCCAGACCTTTTGTCAGGTCTTGCATGCTGCCCTGTTTTAATTAATCATCCCGTAACCAGATAGATTGGTTATGGCACTAACAGTTTATTCCTCTGTTGCCACCTCCCTCAGCAGAAGAAGTCAGGGTTGTATTCCCGAAAGCAGCAGGACAGTTTGGACTCTCTCTCCCTGGGGCTGGAAAGAGGGGGTGAGATGGGTGGGTCCTGTAAGTTGTGTGAGCTGCGCCACCTTGATGTTACTTAACCTCTCTGCCTCAATGTACTCACCTGTAAAATAGAAAAGTCATCATACCTATCTCATAAGGTTGTTCAAAATCTAAATGAGTAAATAAAACAGTACTGACTCCCAGGAAGTGCTGTGTAAGTGTTATCAGTACCATTCGTGTTTTTGAGGGCCAAGTGCACGTTAACTAGTAAATATTTGCAGCGGGATTGAAACATTTAACTGTCTAATCACAATTCTTCCCTCTAAACCACACTGCCTTCAACAACGTAGTCATTTGGATTATGAAAAATTATTTGCACCCCTTTTGCTTCCTTTAAACTTCTTTTTTCCTGATTGATTTCCTTTCTTATTAGTATATTGTTGGGAGATAAAGTCCATAAGACAGGTAGTCCTATTTCCTCAGATATGTCTGGTCATTTTAAACCAATGTTCTTGGAGTGTTAAAAGCAGAAAAATAACAATCTGGCCTTCAAATGTTTCTTACCAGGCATTTAAACTAAAGCCTGCCCGAGTAACCATTATGACTTTGGTCAGAATCATGGAACACTGGCCATAATGAGTCCATGGATACACTGTAAAAAAGTCTTTCAGATTTATTGGATAGAATTTTGCATTTGCAATAACCCCTGGAAATTGCTCTAAGAATCTCTAACTCTTTCTTGAAAAATCCCCATGCACAGTCCACATGGGTACAGTAAATGTGGAGAATTGCAACTCCCGTCTAGAAAATGTGGGTCAAAATACTCTCATTTTTGCTGGAGACGGAGAAATAGAGAAGCATCTGTTTGCTTGGATTCTCTGAATGAACTGAAAAGTTGTGTTTATTTAGTTTTGCAGCAGGTGATTATTCATTTGTGTACTCCTTCCTTCCTACCTTCCTTCCTTCTGTCAATCTATCCATCTGTCCTTTTTTCTTTTCTTCCTTTTTATAAACAATAATTTTTACTGGGTATATCATGGATTAGGGATCATCTTGGACTTAGTGATGCAGAAATGCAAATGACAGGAAATATCTTTCTAAAGATTTATCAGAGATAAATGACGCTAACGGCCCTCTGTAACCGTTCTAGATTTTGTCACATTCTACTTAACCCCAGACCTCTGAGAGAGCTAGGGGAGCCAACAGTCTACAAAGAGCTCTCATAGCTATGATGTCACTTGATGCTTATAACAGACTTGTAAGGTATTCACATCATCCCTAATTTTCATTTGAGAGAGCCAAAATGCAGAAAGGTTAAGGGACTTCTCCTAGTCACAAAGTCAAAATACGACTCAACCCAAGATTTCTGACTCCAGCACACATAATTTTTATGTCTTTAATGTCAATGAATGTAATCTGAATTCTCAAATTGCCAATAGAAGCTTTTCCACTTACCTGCTATATGAAGAAGTAACCTCTTCAAGTCTCGATTTTTAAGGTGTATAATGAGGATAATCATAGCACCTACATTATAAGGTGATTTTAATAACATAATACATGTGAAAGGAGGTCAGAGATTGTAGGACAAGGAGGCCTCCTGAGCTGCCCCATGACCCTGATCTTGATCACTAGACATGGCCTGTCCCTTGGTCATCAAGAACCATTATCTCATTTCAGGTTTTCCCCTCTTACTCCTACGTTGATTTATACCTGTCTGTGCACATACAAAGCCTTCACATCGCACTTGACTTCTGCATGGTCTGTTGGTAACACAGTCTTCAACTTCCTTGTCAGAGAAGTTGCACGGTTCCCCATGGAACTGAGAGGGCCGGAGCAAGTAGGCATACCTGTACTGTAGTAGAGAGGAGCCAGGTGAACCAAGAGCAGAGCCTCAGATCTCAGGAGCTGAGGGATACTCTGTGTAAATGGGTCTTGAGCCAGGATTTGGGCTCCACAAGAGCATTGAAATGTCTGATTATCATTCCCCCAGCCCCTTGTGCTCCCCCCATTATATACACTTAAGGAGCTATGTTGTGATTGGCTGTTTGCCAGATGGTTTCTTCAATTAGTCTGTGAGCTCTCTGAGGGCAGAGACCTTGGCCTTGATCTCTGCTTCTGCAGTGATCAGTCAAGATTTGCTGAATGTGGGAAAGTCAGCCCATGCTGACTCCATGGACTCTGGAGTCAAAGATTAGTAAATGGACTCATGTAGCCAGTTCAATAACACAAAATAAATTATCTCTCAGCTTAATTACTCTACTGGGTTGATTCAGGTATTCCCCTTTATTCCTGAAGACATCAGTATATTATAAATGCAAAAACATGGGCTTTGGAGCTACAACTGACTCTGATACTTTATAGTCATGTGATATCGGGCAGATTACTTAATCTTTATGAATCTCAATTTACCCATCTGTAAAATAGGGATCATGAATCATCTAAATGTTCAGTTGTGAAGTTTAAATTATATAATTTCATTATGTTGTTGGATATATAGTAGGCATTCGATTTCTTGGACTTGTTTTTCTTTATTATTGCTTTTTAGCAGCCAATATTGCTATATCTCTACCATCTTATTCATTTATTCCAAAATGATTAAGCCACCCAGTGTTGAAAAAGGTAGGTGTTATTGTTGCTTGCTTGTTTGGTCAATTTTACTGGTAATTGTATCCCCTAGCCTGTTCTCAAGGAGGTCACAGATGCTGGAGTTGGGCCCCAGGCAGTTGCAGCACAGTGCAATGAGTGCCATGACAGGGGAGGCAGAGTGCTCTGTACGCTCATCGGGAGTCCCCCATGCAAACTTAGGAGAAGCCCAAGTGGAAGGCTTTGGAAGAACTAAGTGACACCTCAGCTGAAACTTGATGGTTGAGTAGGAATGTCTGGCAGGTGTGAAGAACTGGTGAGAGTGGGGCACAGAAGAGTGATATGGGTGGAGGAAATTCCTAGATCAAAGCTGAGAGGACTAGAGAAGGCATCCCGTGTTCCACAAAACATTAAAAAGATTCATCGTGGCTGGATAGAAGAGCACAAGTAGGAGAGTGGCCAGAGTGACAGGGAGACATAGACAAGAGCAGATAACACAGGGCCCTCCAGGCCTTGGGAAAGTGATTACAGGATTTTATCCTGGGGCAATGAGAAACTTCTTCAGAGGAAGAAAGTGATCAGATTTGGGTGAATTCCAAATGTTAGGTGCAGTCAAGATTTTAGTAAACAAAAGAGCACAGGAGGCAAGCCAGGATAGCAGCCCCTGCTTTGCAGGATGACATTAATGAGGCATAGTTATTACTTGTATGACATCTATACTTGGCCCTTGGAAATCCAAAAAAAGAAATGTAGATAACCATTCACCCATGCCCTTTGTACTTGCAGAGGGTCATTCTTTCTGGAAGGCAGAGCCTGTCAGGACAGGGACAAGGCTTGCAGAGAACACTACGGGAGGAAAAAAAAAAAAAAAAAGACTAAAAAGCTCCAGGCTCCAAAGGCAAAGCGGGCTCGAGGAGTGTGGAAGTGATGGAGGAAATACATCACCCAATCTGACTTGAGGGGCTTTGCTGAGCCCCCAGCCAGTGACCCTGCAGACAGGGATGATGACCAGCTGAGGGAATGTCTGCAGCAGTTTCTGAGAGAGGAGCTCTGGCTGCCAGGCTGAGTCATGCTGAGTCTTCCTAGTTTATGGTGCAGATGAAGCAATTATCCAGATAATTGGATCAATGCTGATAACTTCAGCAATAAAACCTACTTTGGGAACTGAATATCCTGCTTGGCTCTCTCCATTGATCCAATTAACTGTGTGATTGTCCTGGGCCTACTTCCACAGCCTCTTTAGAGTCTAAGCCCATGGCTGATTTGGTTTCTCAAGGATCTGGGGAAATAGCAACCATTCTCTTTTCTCTGGCATATCTATTGTTCTCAGAACTAGGATCCTGGGTCAGCCCTTCTATGACAAAGGAGGTTGAATGACAGATATTGCAGAAACTGAGTGTGTTCACTGGTAGAACCCTAGACAAGGAACACTGGACAGTGGCCTGAGTTCGAGGCCTGCATTTACTACTAGGTGAACTCAAGAAGCCACTTACCTGCTCTGATTTCCTGTTTATCTACCTGTTTAACAGAAAGTGTAACAACAACCTTCCCTTCCCTATAGAGATATCAGAAAACAGAACAAGATCAAACACCACACATTTATGAAAAACCTATTCTGTGCCAGATATTGGTCTACACATTGAAGATGCAGAATTGAATCAGCCTTCACAAGTTCACTGTCTAGTGAAGGTGAAAAATAAGCAGCATGATGTGATAAATGCTAGGATACAAGATTAATAAGGAGCTATTGAAGCTCATAAAAGATTGCTTTATCCAACTGGAGGTAGGGCTGAGGAGGAGTCAAAAAGCTTTCTCAAAAGAGGCAGCTCCTGAGTAGAGTTTCAAATTGTGAATAGGTGTTAGCCAGTGAAGGAAGTGGGAAAAGTCACCCCACCTGAGAAAGCAGCATGAAGAAATGCCCAGAGAGAGTGAAGGCCAGAGTCATACAAGGGTCCAGTGTGCTGAAGATATAAGCTAGATTAGGTCATAGGGATCCTTGAAAACCATGATCCTGGACGTGATCCTAAGTGTCATTGGTAGACTGTGAATAGTTTCCAAGTGGGCAAAGACAACTCAGACATACACTGTGATTGCTTCCCCTGTTTCATGGTGAAAGATTTATTGAAAGAATAGGTTCAAGGCAGAGAGTCTAATTAGGAAGCTGGTAGAGTGAGAAAGGATGGGTGTGCTTGGAAAACACTGGAGAACCAAAGGAAAGAACTTATTGCTGCTTGGAAGCATGGAAGGAAAGGATGTGTTAATTAAGTTAGCTGACATTTATTGAGGGCCAACTATGTGCCAGGCACTGTTAACAATGGCTCAGCCAATCTTGCTGGGGACAAAGGCTCCTGGAGGCTTAGAGCTGTCCCAGGCCTGGTTGCTTACCCTTTTCTTCTGACAGGGGTCACATGTGGTCCAAGAGGACCAACTAGACAGCTCACAATCAATGGGCATCAGGGTAACATCCACATTCCGCGTCTGTCGGCTCTTAGCAAAGCTCTTGTTGACTGCATTTGACTCAAAGGAATGTAGCCTTTCACCTCTAAAAGTCACCATGAGAGAAGAGAGTCACATATCAGAAGGGAATTAAGTATACATCCAACCATCTATTTGTACATTCAATAAATATATATTTGCTCACTTGTGCAAGGCTATTAGTTTATCATTCCAAGATAATTAATCCAACAAATATTTATTGAACATGTAGTAAGCACCTAACATTATGGCTAGCTCTCATCAAAAGAGTATTGAACTTGGATCAGAAGACAGTCCATTAGCAGCTGAGTGGTTGTGGTCTGGTTTTTTAACCTGTATGAGCTTCACTTTTCTCATCTATATAACGAGGATAATCAGACCTGCCACAAAGGCTATTTTTAGGATTAAAAATGATAGCACATGGGAAAACACTATAAACTCTAAAATGCTACAGCTATGCAAGGAACACAACCACAGCTAGATATATGATCTTAAGCAATTTACTCCCCATCTCTGGGCCTCTGTTTCATCCTCTGGAAAATCAGAGGTTTGGACTAGATTGTCTTTAAGGTATCTGTGCATGTTAAGAGTCTATGAAATATTTGCTGAGGACTAATTCAGGGTATTGTGCTACAGGGAATACCTAGAGGTATAAGACCAAGGTTCTGACTTCTGGAAGTCACAGTTTATCTCAGAATAGGAAAAGGGAAACATGTCTCACGTCCTAGCTCTATGGGACTTTATCCAGAGGGCAAGGATTTCCAGCATGCAGGCCCCATGGTTGAAGCTGTGCAGGTCCAGTGGGAGTCAGGAGAGCCTGGTGGTAGGGAAACAAGGAGGAGACTGGCAGCAGCAGTCCCATCGAGTGGTATAAGCCTGAATCATGGCAATGGTTGGGGAGAGAGGATGGGGAGAACCAATGTATGAGATATTTCTTATGTGGAATGGATGGCAAATGATGGATAAATGGGGAAGACGTGAGTTTCGGGTGGGGCATACTGAGTTCCAGGTGTCCTGAAACACCTACAGAGACTCATTTAGTAAATAGTTCCTATATGGGCTTGGATCTCAGGATAAGAGATTTGTGCTAGGTACAGATCTGACCATGAAAAGCTGTGGAAGAGGAAGAGATGGTTCTTGAGAGGAGAAGTGAGTGAAGGACAGTTATTCTTGGAAACCTCAGCACCACCAGCAGAGATAAGGCAATTCTTTTTGTTCATTTCCTGGAGCACATTGGGTTATGAGTGAATGAATGAGGATGCTAATTAACTTGCCTGGGCCTTCAGTTTCTTCCTCTATAATATGAAGAGTGTATGATGATTCTTATTTTTTCTTATAAATGAAAGAGTGCATTACACTGTAAGATTCTTTGTAATTTGTGTTCCTTTCCAAGGCACAAAAGGAGATGGGAAGACAAAAGAAATAGAGGTTTTGCTGAGCACCTATGACAGACATGTCAAGGCTGTGCTCAGTGGCCCAGCATCACCCATGCTACCTCCTCCTATTTTCACAGCAATGCTGGAAGGCAGCTGTGGAGCACTGCCGCCTGGGCAGATGAGTGAAGTGGCCCAGAGAGACAGTGACGCGTCCACCATCATGCAGCTGGTGTGCAGTGGTGTTAGGATCTGAGCCAAGGTCTGTTAATCTCTGGAGTATATATGGGCTTTTTCCGTTGCCCCATGCTGCCTGGAAGGAAACAGGGCCAGCAGTGACTCCACCAATCTCTTCCAACCTCTATGTAAGGCCTCTTTCATTCCTATATCCAGGATTGAGTCATTAGGGAGAAGAGCATCACGTAGTTTTCACCATCTCATATACACAGGATGTCACTCCCGACAAGGTCATTAACAATATGTTCTCACTTGGCAAAAGTCCTAAAAAGAGGATAATATTAACTACAGTGAAATCCGTGTCCATGACCGCCCCAGAGACCAGCAAAAATCAATTGCCTAGTAAAGTTGGATCTTTAATGAAAGGTCAAAGACTACTGGAAACCACAGGTGGATACTTTAAAATGGTTACTTGAGGCAGGATGCTGCACACCAGTGGGGGGCTGCAGAATGTGTTCTTATCTACTAATTTGACCAAGTTTGACAAAACAATACTGTCTGTGATTTAGCTTCTCCTAAGTATGTATTTGACAGCTCTGCAGGGTACCCTCTTCCTATTTCAACTACAAAACAGTTACATTGTGTTTTTAGCAACCAAGACAACTCCAGCGCCACAGTTGAGACTGAGCGGATAAGTAATGTACACACTAGCTATTAAGAGTCACAATTATTTTCCTCTCTGAGATTTGAAAGCCTATTAATGGGCAAGATGATCACTTACAGAAAGAACTTGGTAAAAAGTAGTTATATCTACCACATCTCTCATTTTTGCACCCAACTTTCATTATGCAAGGTGGCAATATAATGAAGTAATCAGCTGAATAAATAGTATGTTTGTAAATTACATCGGATGAAATGTGTGCGGTTTATTAGTACTACAAAATGCAAATCTGAAAGAAAGGCTAGCATTAAATTGCATTTAATTCCTGGGACTAATGAGGAGCCACATAAATTCTAGGCTCCACCAGGGCCTCTGTGTGTGGGAACAACACAAGACTTTCACCCCTATGAATTTCTATAGGAACAAACCTGATGGACATTTTGACCTACTGACTAAACTTCTGTCATTAAAAATCCTCTGTATGCTTTTAACATTGAAAAATTAAACAGGCTGAGAGAAGTACAAGAAATAATATAATAAACACCCATGTACTCACATCCAGATTGGCAACTGTTCATACTTTGGTACACTTGCTTCAAGTCTTTTTTTTTAATTTTTAATTTTGACATCTGCATGTTACAGCAGTCTCAATTTTGCTCCCCCCACCTTACCCCCAGAGGAGCTATTGCCATGAATTTGGTGTGTTTCCTTCCAGTCTCTTTTAAATAATTTGACATCTATAGACTATCTATAGTATTGCTTGTGTGTGCTTTATTCATACTTACACATACGATTCTACAACTTGCTTTTGTTAATCGACATTGCATTTCTGAAGCCTATCCATGTTGATTCATAAAGAGATCTAGTTCATTTCTTTTTTCTGGATGTTCTATTATATGACATGCATTGCATTTATTTTATTCCTTTTCCTTTTGAGGGACATTTATATTTTCCCAGTGTTTTGCGATTGCAAATAGAGCTACAGTAAACACCCTTGCTCAGGTCCTTGAACATGTGCCCCCTCTACTTAAAGGACTGGCAAGGAGGTGTCTTTCCTGGGGATGCAGAAAATGCTGTAGCCAGCATTAGGACACATTTCACCGGGCCCAGGTCTCCCACTCTCTTCCTAACAGGCGTCTCTGATCAAAATAAAGATGGATCCATCCAGTACAGCAGGATTGGGTCAGCAGTAAATTGCAAGCCATCAGCTTATATAGATGGGGTGCGTCAATATATTTTGGCTTTCGGTAGAAATGCCCTGACACAACAACTTTCTTGTCACACACAATTTGTTAAGCAGCTGCATCCCCTTTGCAAACAGCATCCTTTTTCTTTGCTAGAAGGGGCAGCTTCTGGGTGGCAGGTTTTCAATTTCTCTTCTCTCTGTTGTTTGCTGTGGTAGACATGAAATTTAAAGCAACATCTCAAGGCAACAAATGTGTGGCCCAGAGATGGAGAAATGGCACGGGAGGCCAGCAAGTCAGATACACAATGTGGGGGTTGGAGGGTGGGTTGGGGCAGGGAGGGGACAACGCATTAGTGAGAAGCAGAAGGATGCAGAGAGAGTGCAGGGATTCTGAGACCTGAACAAAACTGGATTTGAATCCATAGTTAGCTATTTGTTAAGTGGGTAGCCTTGGGACACTTATGTTTTCTGTTTCCCTCTCTGTGAAATGGTAAACAGTAGCACTTACATGGAATAGCTGTGAGGATTATAGCTAATGTTTCCAAGTGGCTGGTACGGAGTGGCAATATATAAATGATAGATCTTATGACACAGTGATTATGATTTCATTGTCTGACTTGATTACAAGAGTAAGTAAAAGCAAAAAACTCTCTTGGCCAATACGAAGGTGGTCTCAGCATTTTCTGTCCCAGAACTAAAGGCTATTCTTTTACTTCATGGATGGAATTCCAATACCTGATGTGTTCGAGACTGCCTCATGGGAATTACGAGTGGATGTCAGAACTATACCTGGATTCAGGTAAGGGTTTGAGACTCACCACACATGCATGAATCTTTTCTTGTCACTGAGGATCAGTTTGTTCTCCTACATAGTAAGAAGGAGAGATTACAGTCACCTCATGACATTGTGGTGACGATTAAATACAATTTTTCAGGCTGCACCCTAATCAACCATTTGCCCCTCCACTCCCTACCTCAGAGTGAACTTCCTAATATATAAATTTGATCATGTCACTCCTTTGCTTCAACCCTTCAATGTCCTCCCATTGCATTGCGGCGAGGATACGGTTCACGCTCCTTAGCTGGTACTCCTGCATCCCCTAACTCTGCCCATGACCTGATGCCTGCTCACTCCTACTCTATCTCATCCTTCTCAACTCCCTGCCAGGACCTGTGCTCAAGGCCCACTGTAGTGTCTGGAAGCTTCAGGAGCAAGCCAGCTCTCTCACACTCATGCATAGTTGCCTGTGCTGCTCCCTCTACCTGGCACACCTTTCAATCCCTTAGCCATTCGGCAAACACCCACTCACCTGTAGAGATTCAGTCCTAGCACTCTCTCTTCTCGAAGCCTTTCCAGGCCCCATGACCCACGGAGCTGATCATTCCCTCCTTGTTTGCTGGCTGCCCCTGTGGCATCTCTTGCAATGGTACACACAGCATGTGCTCACATGTCGGCATTCTTTGTGAGAACATAGGCTCATCTCTGTATCCTCAGAGCCCAACAGAAATCTCCACCCAGGGGCACAGTGCTATAGATAGGTTTGCTACAGTTCCCTTAAGTCCTCCATTCTGGAGACATTTTCTTGGGTCTTGAATGCTTCTCTGTGTACACACAGTACACACAAGGAAGGTTTTGGCAGCTTAGTTATTCTCTGGGCTAAATGGAGATTCTTGATCATCCTAATAGCTGTTACTTATTGAGTGGCCAATGGATAGGGACTGAATGCTCATCATGCTGTGGTTCCTACTGGCAACTCAACAGAACTGAGACCAGAGGCTGTGTCCCATGGGTAGGAGGTACTCCTCACACCAAGTGAAAGGTTTGTTCAGATCTCATTTTTGGACTAAGTAAAAGGAATGGAATTACAGTCCCTCTTCCCACAGGAGTGTTTACATGGAGGCCGGGGACACATGCACACTTCAGCATCTCATGGTAGGGGTTTCTCATGCATACAGAGCGTCCCCAGATTGCTACGTCACTGGCTCTTCTATCACTGGAGCCCCAGTTTGAGCTCCCACTAAGACATTCTCTTTAGCTTGTTTTGCACCCTATTAATGGAGACTAACAATAATGAAACAAATCAGTTAGCATTTAACTGCTGGGAACATTGTAGGAGGGGGAGAGAGAGAGAGAGAAAGTGTTTGTGTAAGAGGGGGATGGGAAAGAACCTGAGAATCTGAAGATTTGAGGTTGATGAGTAGGTAGAGTGGGTCAATCTCATTTATTAAAATCATCTCATGAATTGGCTCTTTTTTCCTCTGTACGTAACAAACTTTCTTTTTCATAAAGAATCACATGGAGGCTTTGTTCAGAATACAGAACAAATATCCTATTGTTCTCAGCATGACAAAATACATTTAAACATGTCAGTTTCTTACAGGAACTTTTGTTGAAATCAGCCGCTTGGTTCCACAATAATTTGAAGAGGGTTGATGATAGTATGTTAACAGATGCATGCAAATTGCCTCAAGAGACATTCCTCATTCAATAGACATGCGACAAAGAGATGGTCAGCATCATGTGGCTGCACCTTCCCTGTCATATTATTGATCAGCGAATTATTGGTAACTGTCACTTACCTGGAGCCAGGCAAACTGAGACAGCCCAGGGCAGCACAGAGAAGAAATAGCTCCACCAGCGCCCTCCACGCCGATGTCCTGGAATTCTTCATTTTCCCAATGTGACAGGAGATGCCACAGAGGCTGCTAGGCCCATGACAAGTCTGTGCTGTGAGTGCACTGTCAGCTTCTGTCCCCAAGAGCAAATAGCTCTGCAAAGTAAACAGAAAGCCACTAGTGACTGGAAACTCAGACTTTGCACAGACCAAAAACTTACCTGTCACTCTGGAAACCAACCACAATGATGAAAAATCTGTAGCATGATGGTGTTTATTCCTCTATAACTTTGGGGTAAGCTGCTAAGTGGACAGGCTATTAGTGAGGCTGCAAGGACTGTGGGCTCTAGGTCCAGACAGCCTGGGTTCAAGTACATTCTCTGTCACTGAGCAGATTGGTGCAAAAGTAATTGCGGTTTTTGTCATTGCTTTAAATGGCAAAAGCCACAATTACTTTTGCACCAACCTAATAGCTTTGGACTGTGGGCAAGTTGCTTTACTTCTGTGCCTCATTTTCCTTACTTGCAAAGTGGTGAGAATTAAACAAATTAATATAAGGAAATGATTAGAACAGGCCTATGTTGGGTGCTCAGATATGTAAGCTATTGTTACTTAGTAGAATTCAGGCTTTGGAGTCAGACAGGCCAAGGTTTGAATTCCATGTTTGCCTCTTTCCAGTTACGTGATTTTGAGCAAGTCAGTAAGAGGTTGTAGGGCTCCAGAGCCCATCTGCCTGAGTTCAAATTGCTTCTGTGTGATTCACCAGCTGTGTGGCCAGAGAAAATTACTAACCCTCTCTGGGCCTAAGTTCCTTCATCTATAAAACAGGGATAATAATAGTTCCAACCTCACCGGGTTGTTGTGAAGATTAAATAAATCTAAGTATTCAAAACATGTTGAGCATTGCCTGGCACATTCTATGTGCTCTCTCTACAAGTGAGCTGATATTTTCATTGACTGTCTCTGATTCTGTTTCCTCATATGTAAAATTAGGACTATGCCGACTTACCACTCACAGTTGGGAGAGTCAGACCAAATACCCAATGTGTAAATGTTGAACAAATAGGCATTATAGAAATAACTACATGACATTTTGGGAGGCCGCGGCGGGTGGACCACGACGTCAGGAGATCGAGACCATACTGGCTAACATGGTGAAAACCCGTCTCTACTAAAAATACAAAAGAAATTAGCTGGGTGTGGTGGTAGGCGCCTGTGGTCCCAGCTACTCGGGAGGCTGAGGCAGGAGAATGGCGTGAACCTGGGAGGCGGAGCTTGCAGTGAGCCGAGATCGCGTCACTTCACTCCAGCAGTGAGACTGCATCTCAAAAAAAAAAAAAAAAAAAAAAAAAAAGAAAAAGCAAAAAGAAATCACTACATGAGAATAATTATCTAAATATATATGTGTTGTTGTTATTGCTTGTATCCCAAAAGATGCAAATGACTGAGATTCTCCAACCTACCTTCCTGAAAACCAACCCTGACTCCCCAGAATCAACATATTAAAGTCCAAACTGCACCAACCTGGCATTTACAAAACCAACCTGCAACACATAAAGGGCTGATTCCATGTGTTGGATGGCGGTCCTGTTGCTTTTGCTATTGCGATGTGGGTGAGGAACCTCACATGGGAGAGGCAGCTTGCAAGGTATGAGGGTGGGCTAGTGGAAAGAACACAGACTGGATTTGCTTTCCTTAAACACAGTTACAGAGTTTCTCTAAGACTCTGTTTTCTCATCTGTGAAATGGGGATAATAATTCATTACTGCCTACTTGATAAGTTTGTTTTGGGTTTGAACGTACGAAATGGTAAGCCTCCCCCTCCTGCCTCCCTGCAGAGTAGCTGGGTTGGGGTTGGAGAATCAAATAAGGAAGTATAGTGAGGGGAAGGATGGGAAAGCCACAGAAGATGGTAGTCTTCTCACATTGTGTCCAAAACACAGAACACAAGTTCTCTGCCAGACCACCCAGGGTGCATCCCAGTTGTCGTAAGCCTAAGTACAAGGCAACATGTCACCGTTGTCCCAAAGGATGCAACTGACCTGAACTTTGACACAATTGATTGTGGTGGTTAATCATTTGTAAACAAGCAGAAAATTGTGTTTCAAGAAAGATCCATGTCTTGTCTCCTATCTGCCTGCCTTTAAGAGAAATCAAACCCTTAGCAGACAGGGCTCCCCTTCGACTTTCGCCCTCCTCAACCTGATGTTCAAACGGAGGAGCCTGCAGGCTTAGAGAGGACAGTTACACGAGTGAATCCTGTGCTCTCTCACCTCCAGGATTTTTGCATGCCGTTCCCTCTGTCCAGAGTATGTGCCACTTAGCTAAATACGACTCATTATTCAAATTTTATATTAATGTCATTTGCTCAAGAAAGCCTTCCCGATAGATTCTCCTGGGCTTCTTCCGCTCCAGGTGCCCCTGTCTCCTTGAGTTCCAACCTCATTGCGCCCCCTGGTGGTTTCTCAGTGCAGCTCACCTGAGATCCGGCCTGGAGGACGGCCGCCTCAGGCTGTAGGGAAAATAATACACATATTTTTCAGGGACGGTTCTTAGCAATTTAACAGTTTCCCCATACATCATCTTATTTGATTTTGACAATAAGCCAAGAAACTTAATATAATCTTCCAAGCCTCTGAGACGGGGTTTCACAGCTGTCTCCACAGCTGGTTAGTAGGAAATCTATGGCTAGACACACTTTTTTTTTTCTGACTCCTAAACGCTCCTTTTTCTAATTCTGAAGCTTCCCCTTGCCTTTAGGATGTGTTAGCACTGCTTTAAGTCTATTACAGTTATCACACCATACCACTCTTCTGGTCTAGCTGCTCTTACTCAGGGCTATAGATCTCATCTCTGACCATGCGAGAGCTTTGAAACTGATCATATGTCTCTAGGCCTTTAAACTATATGTAGGAATTTGTAACTCTAAGTCTACGGATCCACTAACAGTTTGTTGTTTTTCCAACTTTTGTTAACTGATTTTCCAGCCTCCACCCAGTTCCACAGTCAATGCCACTTTTCACTTTTCTGCTATGGCAGCGCTCCACTCCTGATACCTATTTTTGTATTAGCTTTTGCTGCATAGCAAATAATCCCAAAATTGTAGATTAAAATAATCATCATTTATCAGCTCACAATTCCTTGGGTCATCAAATAGGCCTAGACTAAGACGGGTGCCGGCCTTGCCTTGGTTCAGCCAACTGGTAGGTCAGCAGGAGCCTGCTTGGTCCAGGATGGCCTTACTCACCTGCCTGACGATTCATTCTGCGTGTCAGTTAGTGTTGGCCATTGGCTGAAGTGATGAAGTAAATGGGCCACATGACTCCAAATAGACTAACTCAGGTTTGATCTCAGGGTGATCTAACGGTTTCAAAAAGCAGCAAGAAAAGACAAGTCCCAGTGCACAAGTGCTTTCCAAACCTCTGCTTGCCTGGGGTTTCTTACTGTCTTCTTGGCTGAAGCAATGGCCAAGCCCATATTCAAGAGCTGGAGACAGAGCTTATACTGGTTGATGGGAGGAACAGCAGAGTCACTTTGCAAAGGGGCATGCCTACAATTTTGGAAGGAATTCGTGGATATTTGGCAATTTATCACAGACATGTGACACTTTCAGGCTGAACCACTTAAGAGCCAGTGTGCCCTCTTCATTTCTGTCTTCTGTCCTGTGGATTTGGAAGCATGTGTTGACAGAACACTGTCTTACAGTGAAGGAAGCCTAAACCCCTGAGTCACTGGATGGAGGAGAGCCGTTGCTGACCCATAAAGGACTTCATGTGAGTTAGAATTCAATTTTTGTTGTGCTGTGTCATTGGCATTTGGTGGTTTATATGTTGCTGCAACAATACCTACCCCATTCTGACCAATATACTTTTAACACACTCTTACATTGCATTAAAAATTTGATGTGTGTATACATTTTTCTGGGGGAAAAAATCCATAACTTTCCTGAGATTCTTAAAAGGACTTAAGATTTAAAAGAAGTAAAACAAAACAAAGCATTTCTTTGAGAGATATCTTTTTCAGCCAACATAATTATGTGTCTCCCTTTGAAGATCATGTGACATAGTGTGAAGTATTTGAGGCTTCAGAAAGACTGAGGTATCTCATTTCTCCCGTGACTTAGTTTACAACCTGGACAAACCCCTTAAGCCCTCTAAGCAGTAGTTTACTGAGTTTAAAATGCAGGTTTGTTGATAAAACACTTCAACAGTCATTTGTAGAGCACCTGCTAGATGCCAGGTGCAATGCTAGGTGACTGGGTATCAAGATGAGTATGTAATGGACTTTCCCTATGAAAGCTCACAGCTTAGTGAGACAGGCAGGCACAGCAATACATCACAGCAGTACAGTGTGACGATGAGAGAGTTTGCACAGCATAGCTCGGGCATCAGCCAAGTATGTGTATGGCCATTGGAAAAGCATTCTCAGGAATGAGGTGATACTTAAGGGTTAAAGAGAAGTTAGCGAATGAAAGGGAGGACATGCGGCATTATGGAGAGAGGGGTCATCAAAGTTATGATCCAAAGGTGAGGAAGCTCACTGGGTTTGCGGAAACCATATGCCATTCAGTGTTGCTGTAGCTACAGAGTTCAGCATGAGCAATGGAAAGAAATGAAACAGGAGAGGCAGGCAGGAGCCATATCAGGTAGGACCTGATGAGCATGCTAATGACATGGATTTTATCCAAACTGCGAGAGAAGCTATTGAAGGGTGTTAGGAGGGGAAGAAAGGGGACTGCTTTCTTTGAGAGATTACTCTTGCTACAGTATAGAGAATGGATTAGAGGGAGGCAAATTGGAGCCGAGAGACCTGTTAGGAGGCTGTCCTAAGAGTCCACTGAGAAATGATGCAGGCCTGAAGTAAGGCAGTGGTAGCAGAAGAGAGAGTAGAGATGCAGAGGAAGGCATAAACTTAATACCTGTCTTATGATATTGAGGGAAGAAAATAACACACTCTCAGTGAACAGCGAAGGGCTTTGTACACTGCACAGCTCTGTGCAAAGCTGGAATTATGATGACCGAGGTTATGGTTCTCTACTAAGGAAGGTATATTAAGTCCCCGGGGCTGAGCCTGGCAGCTGTTCCAGGTGACACCACCCTATACAGCACACATTTCTCCCTTCATCACCCACAGCCCCATGGATTACAGCATGGGCTTGTCCACCTTCAGGTGAGCTCTTTGTCTTCCAGGCTTACCTTCCCTGGATCCTGGAGGACAGAATCTATCTCCCTCCTATTGTTCTAGAACCTTAATCAGTGTCTGGGAAATGCTGACGTCTACTGTTTCCACTGTAGATTTTTCCTTGTGGCCTGGGGAACCTGATTTTCAAAAGTCCTTAGCTGACTGCTGTGATAACTACATCACCGAAGGTGGTTATGGGTATTGGAATGCATTATCCATTGCATGGGTATTATCACCACTGTGGTTCAAAATTTTCCCAGAAAGAAGTGTGGGTTGGCTGAGTGGGCAACAAGGTTATTGGAGGGCTATCTGGGGAAAATAAAACCTGAATGAGAAAAATAAGTGACTCTATTCCCAATTGGAAAAATAAGAAGGAAAAAAATTAACAGATAGATAATGACAGCCAGCAAAATGATCGTCCTGTGGCAAAGAGAATTGCCAGGTACAGAGCCCAGATCCCCTTCCTCTTAAGCTACACTACATGCCCCAGCTTACCTTGCAATTATACTTAGCCCTGTGACTGCAGTCTGGTTAATGGAATATAGGGAGAAGTGGCATGTACTGTTTTATGTCTGACCCATGATAAACCTCCAGTGTGTAATCCTACACTCTGTTTTTTCCTCATATGCCAGCTATATGTGGAGACCCCTGGTGATCTTGAAAGTTAGTGTTGAAGAGGGTAGAACCTCTGGCAGCCTGGGTTCCTGCATGACTGCCTGGAGCAGAATCTTCCCCACTCTCTGCTGATTAGACTATGCAAGAATAAGGAAGAAATTTCTATTGTATTAGGCCACTGAGATGTCACTGTTTTTCTGTTATAGTGGCTAGCATTACCTAAACAAATACACTCTCCTTCCCCAAATCCTCATTCTCCACCTCACAAAACTGGGAAGCATTCACTAGAAAGGAGTCACAGGTTGAAAATCGCTTTCTAAGTGTTCGATGTCTATGACATGGATGTGGTGGTGGCAGGAGGGCAGTGTCTATTTAGCAGAGGAGGCTAACTATCTATTCTAGGGTTTTGTTTGTTCTCTGTGTTGATAGATATGGAAATTCTGTGTCCTTTATTATGTGTATTTCTGTATATAAAGAAAGGATATCTATTTATCTGTAGACATGCACAGGTGCCCTGTTTCTTCTATTGTGCATGGTCTTATAAATTATAGGTAAGTATTTCTCTCTGGCTGCAAAAGAGGCTTAGATGTAGAATACTGTGTAAGCCATGTAGCTCAGGAACAGATAGTGGTATGGTTTGGCTGTGTCCCCATCCAAATCTCATCTTGAATTCCCATGTGTTATGGGAGAGACCCGGTGGGAGGTAATTGGCTGATGGAGGCAGGTCTTTTCCATGCTGTACTCGTGATAGTAAATAAGTCTCGCAAGATCTGATGATTTTAGCTCTCTTCTCTTGTCTGCCACCATGTGAGTTATGCCTTTCACGTTTCACCATGACTGTGAGGCCTCCCCAGCCACACAGAACTGTAAGTTCATTAAACCTCTTTATTTTGTAAATTGCCCAGTCTCAGGTATGTCCTTATCAGCAGCATGAAAATGGACTGATACAGTTAGGATGTGTACCAAGAACTGTTGGTCAGCACTGACGGTGACCATGAGCACTGTATAACCAGGTGAAAGTGGACTGATACAGATAGGATGTGTACTAAGAACTGTTGGTCAGCACTGACGGTGACAATGAGCAATGTATAACCAGGTGAGAACGGACTGATACAGATAGGATGTGTACTAAGAACTGTTAGTCAGCACTGACGGTGACCATGAGCACTGTATAACCAGGTGAAAATGGACTGATACAGATAGGATGTGTACTAAGAACTGCTGGTCAGCACTGATGGTGACAATGAGCAATGTATAACCGGGTGGATGCAAAAGGTCAACAGTGTGCTCCAAGGCGAGGCGTTCACCAGAGTGCTGAGAGGAGAGCTGACCTCGCAGATGTTGTCTCCATCATTTGGGATGTGCTCACCAAATACAAGGGGGCAGACTGAAGAGAGCTCTTTAGGTACAATTTGACTTGGTGCTAGTTATTTAGGGCCAGGTGTGGGCATGATATGTTTAATACTGGAGGTACAGTATATCATATGTTCTATTAAGTCCTTTTTTTGGTTCCCAAAAATCTTTGAATATTTTACTGACCTCATGAGCCATAAGGCATTGACATCATTGGGATATGCAATGAAGCATCTCCAGCTCAACTCAGAGCAACTCATTTTCACAAGCGTTTTTAAATGTAAGTACAGATAATTGAAAGGGTACTCACTTTCTACTCCAGATAGTTCCAGGAATGCTAGAAATGTGTGCGGAGGAAAAATGGAATTCTACCTGGCAATGTGCCTTGAAACTAATTCCCTGGGAGACTTGAAACAACTAGATGGATTATGTAGTTGCATTGATTTTGTGGATTAAGGGTGGCAAATGGTGGAATTTAGGCCACCCTGTACATCTGTTCATTTGCTCACTACAAGATCAAGTTCAAACTGTTTAGCCTAGCAAATTAACAATTTTTCAATCTCTATGCTCCAGCTACTCCAAACTTCTTCTCTTTTTTTTGATATGGAGTCTCGCTCTGCCACCCAAGCTGGAGTGCAGTGGTGCAATCTCGGTTCACTGCAACCTCTGCCTCCCAGGTTCCAGCAATTCTCCTGCCTCAGCCTCCCAAGCAGCTGGGATTACAGGCACCTGCCACCTCGCCCAGCTAATTTACATATATATATGTAATTATATATATATATGTAATTATATATATATATTTTAGTAGAGACAAGGTCTTACTGTGTTAGTCAGGCTGGTCTCAAACTCCTGACCTCAGGTGATCCATCCATTTCAGCCTTCCAAAGTGCTAGGATTACAGGCGTGAGCCACCGCGCCCAGCCCAAACGTCATACCAATTTGAACACTGCATAAGTTCATTTATTCATTCAAAAAATATATGTTCAGTGTCCACTGTGTTCTGGACCCTGTGCTAAGTGGAGGATTCAGCAGTAAATATCACTCTTGGCTCCCTACCTTCATGGAGTTTCCAGTTTCATGGAGGAAATAAACCCAAGTAATTGAACACATCTATAATTATGACTCGGGTAACTTTAAGTAGAGAACCATGTACTTTCTTGACGACACGAGTGGGGTGACTGTAGAAGAGGAGTCTGGGAAACTTCCCCTGTGCTTGTGAAGCCCCAAGCCGAAGAGCAAAGTGATTGACTAGTCAGGCTTTTGAACTATGATGCAATTACTGATGTTACATAGTGTCAGGGTTTCTGTTATCTGATACAGTCATAAGAAACTACCTGAATGCTTAGTGTCTGAAAACATTAATTATGTTACCATTACTCACAATTCTGTAGCTAAAGAATTCAGGCTGGCCAAGCAGGAAGGGTCATCTCTGTTCCATGTGATGTCTGCTGGGGCTGGAAGATTCCCAGTGGTTTCTCCACTCACAGGTTTGTTGACTCGGCTCAGAAGCTTGATGGCCGAGGGTTAGATGGGACAGCCTGACTGGGGCTGTGTTTCTCCTCAGGCCTCCTCCTCTTCAGGTGGCCACCTAGCAGGCTTCTCCACAGGATCTCTCCAATAGTGGAACTAGAGTTCTCACATGACATCTCAGGGCTCCCAAGAGTAGAAATGCAGAAGTTGCCAGATCTTAAGGCTGTAGACTGGAACTAACATAGACTTGCTTCTATCATATTCTGCTGATTAAAATGAGTCACAGGGCCAGCCCAGACTCAATTTGGGAGACAGCAACACAATACAGGTGGGGTAGTGCATTGGGAACAGTCTCTGAAGACCAGTTACCACATTCAGGAAGTGGCATTGCTTAATGAAGGACTTTTTAAAAAATACAAGTTTTAGTCAAAGAGCCCCTTTCTCCCCAAGAATGTGCAAGTACCTTCCTTTAGCCAATGCTGACAGAGAATATGGCTTACAGAGGTAGGTGGAACTTTTTGATGAGAGATATGTATGCCACTGTACCGACAAACCACAGGGAAACATCCTGTCCAGACTCACAAGTGCAGTAATTCTTTGATCAGGACTTAAGACTTACAGTGAAAGGCTGGGCACAGTGGTGCACACCTGTAATCCCAGCACTTTGGGAGGCTAAAGCAGGAGAATTGCTTGAGACTAAGAGTTTGAGAGCAGCCTGGACAAGACCCCTGTGCAAGACCCCATCTGGTATGGTGGCACACACTTGTAGTCCTAGCTACTTGGGAGGCTGAGGTAGAAGGATTGCTCCAGCCCTGGAGTTTGAGGCTGCAGTGAGCTAGGATTGTGCCACTGTGCTCTACCCTGGGAGAGAGAGTGAGACCCTTTCTCTAAAACACAGTAAAGACATAAAAAAGACTTAGAATGAACTTCAAGAATTGGCAGGTACAATAAGAAAGATCTTTCTTCAAAGGATTTTAAGACCCTCGATGAAGGGAAATGATGTAATCCAAAGATGGGGCATGAGAGAGAAGAGCAGGGACCCTCTAAAGATGATCACCAGATCTCACAAGCAAACCACAGCAAGTAGAACTCAGTCCTGCCTGACCAGAGGCCATTCCCTTTGCCAAGGAAGACACCAAATCTGAAATCTAGCATTTCTACAGTTTGTTGTACATTTCTGCTTAACTGATTTAACTGTGGTAAATCAAACACATGAAATTAGGCTAGGATTGCACATACATTAAGAGGGCGACTCTTCAGGCAGAACATCTGTTGGTAGAGCCTATCTCTACAACTTACTGAATGTGTGGCCATGGGCTATGTTACTTAGCATTTCTGTTCAGGACTGTGAAAGTGCTTAGCACAGTGCCACACATGACAGGAAATGGTAACTATTAATATCATCATTGGTTATGTTCTGGATGTTAATTTCATAATTTCCAACTTAAACAGCCTTCCAGCCAGACAATTGACTCGATGGGCTCCTGTATCTATCCATTGATGTGAAAAGTTTAGCAACCAGAGTCCTTTTTTCAGAAGGGAAGATTTATTTCTGTCTAGATGGAGTCAGCATCCAACTTTGCAGAATTCGCTAGAGAGGAAAAGCCTGACTTCATAAACCTGGCTACCTACACATGGTTCACAAACAGCAGGTCAAAGTCAAGGATGAATACAGGACACCTAAATTATACTGACTGATATGGTTTGGCTGTGTTCCCACCCAAGTCCCATCTTGAATTGTAGCTCGCATAATTCCCACATGTCTTGGGAGGGATCCAGTGGGAGGTAATTGAATCATGGGTGCAGGTCTTTCCCATGCTCTTCTCGTGATAGTGAGTAAATCTCATGAGATCTGATGGATTTATAAAGGGGAATTCCCCCACATAAGCTCTCTTGCCTGCTGCCATGGAAGACGTGTCTTTGCTTCTCCTTTGCCTTCTGCCATGATTGTGAGGCCTCCCCAGCCATGCTGAACTGTGAGTCCATTAAACCTCTTCCCTTTATAAATTACCTAGTCTCGGGTATGTCTTTATTAGCAGCACGAGAACAGACTAACACACTGACTGACCAACCCAATTACCCTTTTGTTGTTGTTTGATATAGAAACAAGACATTTAAGGAGTCTTGTAAGTATACATGCGGTGTTGATTTTGTTTCAAAATATTGTTATACTTTATAAGTTTCTGTTTCTCCTGAATGCACTAGTCTATTAACTCTAATACATGTTTGGATAGCTGCACTTGTCAAAATGTGCAACTGTTATTCCTCAGAGGCCCCTGACACCAGAATCTCTATATGTGAGCCAGGTATAGAGGAGTTCCCTGTCTTCTTAAGGGATGACATGAGAGAAAGGCTACATGCACAAGCTCTACAGCCCTGACACATGGTGCAAAAGTGGGCTGCCACCCTTACTAGCTGTGCTTCTTAACTTCGTTTTTCCTGTCTGGAAAATAGGGTGAATTGTGCCCACCTTATGGGGCTCCTGTGAAGATCAAATGGGTTACCATACATAAAATGTTTAGAACAATTCTGGGCACATGATGAGTACCTTATATAAGCATTAGCTATGATAATTATTCAGCTTCTACATCTATGTGGAAGTTTTTAATTTTATTTCATTAGTTTTGGGGGAAGAGTTGGCTTTTGGTTACATGGATAATTTCTTTACTGGTGATATCTGAGATTTTGGTGCACCTGTCACCCAAGCAGTGTACACTATATCCAATGTGTAGTCTTTTATCCCTCACCACTCTCACCCTTCCCTGCGAATCCATTATATCATTCTATGCCTTTGCATCCTGGTAGCTTAGCTCCCACTTATAAGTGAGAACATAAGGATATTTGGTTTTCCATTCCTGAGTTACTTCACTTAGAATAATGGCCTCCAACTTCATCCAGGTTGTTGCCAATGCCATTATGTGGAAGTTTATCCCAGTTCTCAGGCCACCCCTGTCTGGACCCTGACTCTGAACCTCAAGGACTTCCTTAAACAAGTGTGGGAAGAGGGCAGAGAGGTGGCCTTTTCCAATGTAGAGATCTGCCTGATGCCTAAAACCTAGCCCCAGATTTGAGATTCTTCTATGAGACTGAATGGAGTAGGAGGAAACATTCTGTGATTCATGCTACAGAATGAGGTTTGGCCCATTCTTGACACTTGCATACCATCTGTGTGTGTTCTGGGGCAGGTGGAGTCTCCCTTCTGAGTCTCTGGTTCTCACCTACACAATATGGTAGCAATCCCTGTGGGAAGGAGCCCACAGGCACTTCAGACCCAGGCAGACTTGCTGCTGAGGCAGGGCAAGCCTAAGTGCCCACACATCCAGAGTCACCTGGATTCCCTTAAGGTCTGGAAAGTAGACGATGCCCAGAGCCCAGCTACTAGAAATGGGGCACAAGGACCCTAAAAGCCTGGCAGGCAAGCTGATTTGTGTTCAGATGCTTGAAGAGTAAGTGGCTGGGGACTCTTACACTCTCCAAATCTTATGACTTGTGTCCTCAGAGGCTGGGAGTAGGACAGCCTGTGAGTGTGTTCTGCAAGCACTACATGTCTCTGAGGCTGGCTTGTCCTTCCCATGCAGGCTACTTTCCAAGCCCTCTAGAATGAGCCAGGCCTCTCCAGTCTGCTCCAGCATCTGCTCTGACCCTCTGCTCCTGTTAGCACCTTCTCCTGTTACTCCTACCATCCATGAGTTCTGTTAGTTGGCTATCCTTTGGTGGGAGGCCGTTCCACCTAATGGTCATGACCCAGTTGTAGTACTTGCGTATGGTTTGGGGGTTTGTAATTTTGAGAGGCAGTGCCACCAATACTCTGTCCCTCGCCCCATGAGGATAGCCTGCCTCCACAGGAGGAAGGTTGTTAGCAATCTTATCCTCCCTAACAGGTGGGGTTTGGGGATAGCTTTGTCTTCTCAACTCAGAACAGGCCTCTTCATGGAACCATGGCCTTCCTTTTGGATGCAGTATAGGCACTGCAAGTGGATGCAGTATAGGCACCGGTGGGGTAATGGGCTGAATTTGAATCTCAATTCTGTCATTTGTTAGCTATCTGACTTTGGGCAAGTTACTTTACCTTTCTGATTCTCAGTTCCTTCACTATAGAGAAAATTGTTCTTGTATGGGGATCATAAGGATTAGGAACAATAAACGTAAATTTCCTGCACAGTGCTTGACACACGGTAGGTGTTCAATACGTGCAAGGTGCTACTTCTATCATAACTATCATTATTATCATCTGTGACTCTACATCCATGTCCAGGACTGCCAGAGGAGGGTAACACAGGTAGATAATCATGCAACCATGAAGGTTAATCAAAAGGTCATTTTATCTTAGAGTACTTGAGGGACAGACTTCAGTCTCACATTTAGCCATATCTCAGAGTTTTGACCTAAAACCCTCACCAGAATATTCACCAGAATTCTTCCATCCTCTGAGATCTGCAAGAAACCCTTTCCAGATAAGTGGGAAAATGAAACCCTCTGAGCAGAACTCCACAGCTTTGAGACTGCAGCCTTGGCCCTCCAGTCCCACAGGGATCCACAAAGATAGTTGGCATCTTCAAAATGCTTAATAATTTTCAGCCACAGTGATAATGACCATCACAGCATAAGGATAACAATAGCAGGTTTTAAAAGGACCGTATATTGACCACAAATAGGTGTAATCACACACTCTCCATGGTGCTGCTTAGGCTATCATTTTTCCCACGCAGCCCTGACCCAATTGCAGAAAGAGAAATTCTGCAGAATTTTGAGAGAGTGAAAAGTGCCCGTCTCCCGGGCTCCCTTACCATTCCTGAGCTCTCAGAATGAGTCACCAGGAGGGCGCTAGTGTGCAGGAGACAGTGGCCAAGGCTACATGGCAGCTGCCTTGCCAGGTTCCTTGTCAATACCTGTTGACATTTCCCTGAGTAATCATTCTGGGCACCTCGGTCTATTTTTTCATATCGCTGGATAGATTACCGGGGCTCTATTGATTTTGTGGTTTCATGTGTGAAAGATCTAATCTTAATCCTCCGTTGTTCATTTTCCTTAACCTTTTAATAACATGATACGGAGGGAACCTGTCAGAATGGAAATTGTTTCTGAGGCATGCTGTCATAAATATATGCCACACACTGTTTTATTTTATAGGTGCAGCCATATTTTTTGAAATAATAATGATGATAACATTTGGATAGTGTATTGTGGTTTACAAAGCACTTTTCCTTATCAACTCGTTTGATCCTGATGGCAATCCTGACAGGTAAGAGTTATTTTATTTCCTTTGATCTATTTATTCTCGGAGTCTTTCCACAACATGAATTTTTATTATTATTCGCTGTGTCACAGATGAGAAACCTGCATTGCCCAAGGTCACACAGCTTTTAAAAATAAGGTTCAGAGTTAGAGAGATCTGCACTCAAATTCTGACACTGTTAGGTTGTTGCTGTATCACCTTGAACATAAGACTTAGGCTCTCTGTGGCTCATTTATTTATTTATTTATTTTATTTTATTTTTTTTTTTGAGACGGAGTCTTGCTCTGTCACCCAGGCTGGAGTGCAGTGGCCGGATCTCAGCTCACTGCAAGCTCCTCCTCTCGGGTTCACGCCATTCTCCTGCCTCAGCCTCCCGAGTAGCTGGGACTACAGGCACCCGCCACCTCGCCCGGCTAGTTTTTTGTATTTTTTAGTAGAGACGGGGTTTCACCGTATTAGCCAGGATGGTCTCGATCTCCTGACCTCATGATCCGCCCGTCTCGGCCTCCCAAAGTGCTGGGATTACAGGCTTGAGCCACCGCGCCCGGCCGGCTCATTTATTTATTTACAAAACAGGGATGATGCTATCTTTCTGGGATTTTGCAGGGATTAAAGATGATGTGGGCAAACCATCTGCACAGTACCCGGCACTTAGGAGAGGATCAACAAAAGCTATTATAATCAAAATAATAATAATATCAAGTATTTGAGAAAGGCAGGGTTTGAGTCAGGACTTCATGTCAAACCTCAGTTCTCTGTTCACTTTGTTGGAGAGCAATTAGAATCTGCTCTCTCACATGCATGCATGCTTGCTCTCTCTCATTTCTTTCCTTAATTTGTAAAGCCCCAGTGAATGACAATAAACTAAGGGCTCTTGAGATGAACACTTGGAAGTCTCTGTTGATGCTTGGGGTGAAGTACAAGAGCCATCTGGGCAGCAATGCCCTTGAGTCTTTCTGCCTGGAACAAGATTCCAGCCAGTGATCTGGAAATCGGCATGCAAAAGTGCAGTTCCCAGCCCTGGAGGCAGGCTGGCTACACCTGTGTCCTGAGTTAAGAAAGGCTGATGGAGGCATGCAGATGTTCTCACCATAGTTTAGAGAACTTACATATGGAGAAGTTATTAGAGATTGTGGACTTGAGCCAGAAAACCAGAAGGACTGGGGCTTTATTCCCAGCTTGAGGCTTTGAGAAAGTCATTTCCTTTACCCACACCCCAGCTTTCTCATCCTTAAAATGACAGTGTTCACTGTAATTTGTGTTTCCCAGCCCAAATTTAGCTGAAAACCAAAAACTACTTAAATCCTGCCCCCTCCCACATCCCATTTCCAGTCCTAGAATGATGAATGGGGTGGGGGAGGAGAAAAAGGCAGCAGGGCAGGGGTGTATAAAAGGAAAAAGAAATGTTCATATTAGGAAATTTGAGCTCAGATGACTTCTAAGTTTCTTCTGAGGACTCACATTCCATGGCTTCAGCTTTCTGGAATTGAAGCTCATTGCCATACCAGCTGTTTCACAGCTTCTTTGTTAGCACTTGCGTATTGCTCATCAATGCAGGTAAGATGGAAACAAATAGATCCCTAGCGCAAAATGACATATTTTTCTCTCTCTTCCCCTCCCCTCCTCTCCTCTTCCATCCTTTCCCGTGAGTAAATGCATACTCTTCTAGATTAAATCCTGGATCTCCACTGATAAATCCTTAAATTTCCTGACTTGTGCAACTTTGGTACATGTTGTTCCCTGGGTCACATGGACTTTCTACTGGGGTCCTCATTCTCCATCGGGTAAACTCATGTTCATCTTTTCAAGATCCATCTCAAATGTCACTCCTCCTTTGAGAAGCTTTTATCAGTCTGCTTTTGTGTTGCTATAAAGAAATACCTGAGGTTGGGTAATTTATAAAGAAAAGAGATGTAATAGGCTCATAGTTCTGTAGGCTGTACAGGAAGCATGGGGCTGGCATCTGTTTCTTATGAGGGCCTCAGGAAGCTTCCATTCATGGTGGAAGGTGAAGGGAAGCAGGAATATCACATGCGGAGAGCACGAGCAACAGACTGATCGGGGGAGGCCCCAGACTTTTCAACAACCAGATCTTGTGTGAACTAACTGAGGAAGAACTCACTCATCACCAAGGAGGTTAGTGCAAAACCATTCATGAGGGATCCGCCCCCATGATCCAATCACCTTCCAGTAGGCCCTACCTCCAATATTGGGAATCACATTTCAACACGAGACTTGGAAGGGACAACCATCCAAACTGTATCAGAAACTTTGCCTGACTATCCTAAGAAAAGAAGCCATGTCTTACTTTGGCCCCATAGCACTATCTGTAGAATAGTATTTGCTGGTATTTGTGACACTGTGTTGTAATTCCTTGGCCGTCTGTCCTTCCTTCTCCCTCCACCTGAGCATTCCTTCAAGGAGAGGACCATGTCCTCATTCATTTTGATATCTCTAGCACGTGTAGGGATGTCCTTCTATTATGATATTAGCTTGCTGATTGGAATGTTAATAACCCTGTCAACACAGCTTTTATTCATTTATTCACTGATTCATTTATTATTCCTAGACTCAGAATATTTTACAACATTGAAAAGGGCATTACATGTATCACCCAGCCTCTTCATTTGTTCAGGATCCAAAAGGAAGGCCGTGGTTCCATGAAGAGGCCTGTTCTGAGTCGAGAAGACAAAGCTATCTCCACATCCCACCTGTTAGGGAGGATAAGATTGCTAACAACCAGCTCTGTGGTCAGAACTGGCTCAGCTGCACAGGGTAGTGTTATTGGCAGCTGAACATAGGGCGGGGGAAGAAGAGACCTACGAGGTGTTCCCAAACCCCTCTCCAACTCACTGTTTGGACATGAAAGCCCATCAAGGCTTCTGAGACATCTAAGGAGGAGAGCCAGTAACTGCTCAGAGTACAATTTAATGATGGAATTCCAGAAAATTCACCACTTACTGTAGTTCAATTCCTCCTTGTCTATTTGAACACCTGGGTGGAAATATCAGACTCACCCAGGCTCAGTTCTACAGGTAACATGGAGCCAAGGAAGGTCTTAGAAGAGCAGAGTAGATGAGCAAAGCTGTGTCTCTCAGACACTGCTTAAGATGCATTTCAAAGGGGAAAGACAAGGCGACCTCTTAGGAGGCTTGTTCTGCAGTGCTAGTGGGGATGAAGAAGAGAGGCTAAGGGATAAGCATGGCTAAGGTGGGATTATCAGAATCCACCTGTAAAAGTGGCGAGGAGGCATGGATGGCAGGGACCCGGCAGACATCAGGCAATACTCTGTCCCTCGCCCCATGAGGATAGCCTGTCTCCACAGGAAGAAGGCTGTGATGCTTCACCCACCGGAGACACCCAGAGAGTTTGGGGTAGTAAGAAAGGGTAAGGTTGAGAACCCAGCCATGTGTATTGGCCCAGACAGAGCCTTGGAAGGGAGAAAAGGAGAGGGTCACAGCAACTTGTTCCATAACCAAATTTCCAGTCACTTCTCCTCTACTGGGCCCCTGCTTCTGCATATGCAGGTGGGATCGGTGGTCATTGCCACTTCTTAGAGAGGGTCACAAGGGAGTGTAAGGAGTGCCAGCAATCAGGTGGGTGGGCATGAGAGCAGATCTCCCTCTGCTCCTCACCAGCACTGGATCTCACCACTTCATTGATATTTAACAAACACAAAGGTGGAATTTACCATGTGCCAGGCACTTTACAATTGCTAGCTCATTTATACTTCATTACAGTGCTAACCTCATCTCAATTTTACTGATGAGGCTATGGCAGTTCAGAGAAGTTAACTCACCCAATGTCTCAGAGCTACTAAGTGATAGAACTGGAATCCTTGTACTTTCCTGTAGGAACATTGTACCTAAATTTCATGTACACACATGTTGATCTATCTTGATCTATGTGTGCATGAAAGATGATCTTTCAAATCTATGGTTCAGTGAAGGAAAACAAGTTATATGTATTGCACAATACTACTTATATTTCTCTAAAAAGCGAACACCTATAAAACAAAAACTATGTATGTCTATAGTAAACGTTTGTGAATGTAAATACCTAGGAAAATATGGAAGGGCACACTGAATGGATAATTGTTTGTCTCTGGGAAAGAAACTAGGATAAAACGGCAGGGTCAACAGTTAGTTTTCTCTGTAATGTTAATATTATTATATTAAGAATGTGTTTATGGTCATGGTGTAATTAAAAATACATTTTTTGAAACTAATGGAAAAATAAAGTTAGCAAAGTAAGGTTAGAAGCATAGAAGCAGACATGAAAGTTTTATATCTGTATTTTATATCAATGTATTTTATATTTTCTCTTTCTTCTTTCTTTCTTTCTCTCTTTCTCTCCTTCCTTCCTTC